>NC_092265.1:22253132-22330632 GCF_036320965.1 Panulirus ornatus
ACAGCCTGGGTTCGAGTCTGGGGTGTGGGATGAGCAATCTCTGTCCCCCCCAAGAATTGATGATGTTGCTCTTGGACCACTACCCCCAGAGAGATGGACCATCACCCCCCCCAGACAGTTAGAACACCACCCCTAGATGGTTGAACCACCACCCCCAGATAGTTAAACTACCACCCCCAGACAGTTGAACCACCACTCCAGGTAGTTAAACCACCACCCCCAGAGCTGAACCACCACCCCCAGATAGTTAAACAACCACCCCCAGACAGCTGAACCACCACCCCCAGATAGTTAAACTACCACCCCCAGACAGTTGAACCACCACTCCAGGTAGTTAAACCACCACCCCCAGAGCTGAACCACCACCCCCAGATAGTTAAACAACCACCCCCAGACAGCTGAACCACCACCCCCAGATAGTTAAACCACCACCCCAGACAGCTGGAGTGATGCTGTCAAGGAGGCCATACGGAAGAGCGGACGAGCGTGAGATTCGTCCCAGTTGACAGGCGGACGAATGTGAGGGAGTGGATGTGAATGTGAGGGAGTGGATGTGACTGTGACAGAGTGGATGTGAATGTGAGGGAGTGGATGTGACTGTGACAGAGTGGATGTGAATGTGAGGGAGTGGATGTGAATGTGAGGGAGTGGATGTGAATGTGAGGGAGTGGATGTGAATGTGAGAGAGTGGATGTGAATGTGAGGGAGTGGATGTGAATGTGAGAGAGTGGATGTGACTGTGACAGAGTGGATGTGAATGTGAGGGAGTGGATGTGAATGTGAGGGAGTGGATGTGACTGTGACAGAGTGGATGTGAATGTGAGGGAGTGGATGTGAATGTGAGAGAGTGGATGTGAATGTGAGAGAGTGGATGTGAATGTGAGGGAGTGGATGTGAATGTGAGGGAGTGGATGTGAATGTGAGGGAGTGGACGAAAGGCGATGCAGGCAATATACAACCGGACGAACAGCGGTGCAACCAAACCGAGGCGCAGGCGAACAACAGTACAGCCAATCAGCGAGCGGACGAACAGCGGTGCAACCAAACGGAGGCGCGGACGAAAGAGAGCGTAGAGGAAGGAGTGGTGGTGTGTGTGTGTGTGTGTGTGTGTGTGTGTGTGTGTGTGTGTGTGGGTGTACGTGGCGAGGTGCCACAGCTGGAGGCCATGGACCCTCGATAATGACTTCATTACCACAACGTATTCTAATTAAGCTCCGTCAATTACCAGTCAGTACACACGCACACACTTCCGGCCACCGGAGCCTCCGGCCTATGTTGCTATAGTGTTGCCTGTGTTGCTGCCACCTTGTGTTACTGTAGTGTTGCCTGTGTTGCGATCATATGTTACTTTAGTGTTGCCTGTGTTGCGATCATATGTTACTGCAGTGTTGCTTGTGTTGCCACCATATGTTACTGTAGTGTTGCCTGTGTTGCGATCATATGTTACTGTAGTGTTCCTGTGTGGCGATCATATGTTACTGTAGTGTTGCCTGTGTTGCGATCATATGTTACTGTAGTGTTGCTTGTGTGGCGATCATATGTTACTGTAGTGTTGCCTGTGTTGCGATCATATGTTACTGTAGTGTTGCCTGTGTTGCGATCATATGTTACTGTAGTGTTGCCTGTGTTGCGGCACAGGAGTGAGAGCAGGAGAAGCGGCAACACACCAGAACAATTTTAACACACATGACAACCATCTCCCCAGACATCGCCCCCAGGTCTCTGGCTGAGGTCTCGGGCTATGGTCTCTGGCTGAGGTCTCGGGCTATGGTCTCTGGCTGAGGTCTCGGGCTATGGTCTCTGGCTGAGGTCTCGGGCTATGGTCTCTGGCTGAGATCTTGGGCTACGGTCTCTGGCTGAGGTCTTGGGCTACAGTCTCTGGCTGAGGTCTTGGGCTATGGTCTCTGGCTGAGGTCTCGGGCTATGGTCTCTGGCTGAGGTCTCGGTAGCAGGAGTGCCAGACTCCGCCATCGATTTCTCGTGATATAAGTTTTGCTGATATCTACACCGGAAGCGACCATGTACGGTACTCAAAGTCAGCCAGCCACCAACATACAACCAGCCAGCCAACGATACACAGGCAGCCAGCCAATAACACACAGACAGCCAGCCAACCAGCCACCTAACGACACAGAGCCACCGACATGCAGCCAGAAAACAGCCACCGTCTCACAGCCAGCTAGCCACTGGCACAGCCAGCCAGTCATCAACACAGCCAGCCAGCCAACCAACAACACAGCCAGCTAGCCACCAACAGAGCCAACCAGCCACTGGAACACAGCCAGCCAGCCAACCAACAACACAGCCAGCTAGCCACCAACAGAGCCAACCAGCCACTGGAACACAGCCAGCCAGCCAACCAACAACACAGCCAGCTAGCCACCAACACAGCCAACCAGCCACTGAAACACAGCCAGCCAGCCAGCCAGCCAACAACACAGCAAACCAGCCGCCAATACAGCCAACCAGCTACCGACACAGCCAGGTACCCACCAACACAGCCAGCCAGACAGTCACCAACACAGCCAGCCACTGAAACACAGCCAGCTAGCCACCAACACAGCACAGCTAGTCAGCCACTGAAACACAGCCAGCTAGCCACCAACACAGCACAGCCACCCAGCCACTGAAACACAGCCAGCTACCCACCAACACAGCCAGCTACCCACCAACACAGCCAGCTACCCACCAACACAGCCAGCTACCCACCAACACAGCCAGCCAGACAGCCACCAACACAGCCAGCCAGCTAGCCACCAACACAGCCAGACGGGGAGGCGAGGCTGCACACCCTATGGATTTATTGGTAGCCCTGACACCAGGCTGGTCATAATTGACACATGGTATTACTACCACATTCTCAATACATCTAGAATGTATACAATGACACGGATGATAGCGAGGCAAGGAGCCTGGCCAGGGATAGCAATGACACGGATGATAGCGAGACAAGGAGCCTGGTGGCGAGGGATAGCAATGACACGGATGATAGCGAGACAAGGAGCCTGGTGGCGAGGGATAGCAATGACACGGATGATAGCGAGACAAGGAGCCTGGTGGCGAGGGATAGCAATGACACGGATGATAGCGAGACAAGGAGCCTGGTGGCGAGGGATAGCAATGACACGGATGATAGCGAGACAAGGAGCCTGGTGAGGGATAGCAATGACACGGATGATAGCGAGACAAGGAGCCTGGTGAGTGATAGCAATGACACGGATGATAGCGAGACATGGAGCCTGGTGGCGAGGGATAGCAATGTTATCATGACCCAGTGACGGGGTCATGATAACATACCATTTGATGTAATGATCCTCACAACCGAAGTGTTAATACTACAACTAGACAGAGGTTTGAGGCAAATAGTTCACAACCATTAGAGTCGTCTTCTCCGTTTGGTTCTATTTACAGATCTCACGTGTGTGTGTGTGTGTGTGTGTGTGTGTGTGTGTGTGTGTGTGTGTGTGTGTGTGTGTGTGTGTGTGTGAGTGAGTGAGTGAGTGAGTGTGTGTGTGTGTGTGTGTGTGTGTGTGTGTGTGTAGCTTGGGGGTCGAACTCGCACAGGTTCGAATCTTGGTCGTGGCAGTCGGTCCACAGTCAACCCAGCTGTTCATCCTTCCCTAGGGACTGCTCGATAAACTGCGTGACCTGGCATGAGCTAGGGTGGAGAGAGAGAGAGAGAGAGAGAGAGAGAGAGAGAGAGAGAGAGAGAGAGAGAGAGAGAGAGAGAGAGAGAGAGAGAGAGAGAGATCCCTCTTTGTGCAGTAAAATGAGTGGGGGGGGAGGGGGGATTCTACACTCGCGAGGGGGGTGGGGTGGGGGGTAAGGGGGGGCCCAATCCCAAACACGACTACTCTCATACAAATACTCAACTCTCTCTACACTCGTCGTTCACCGCGTCGTCACGCATCTTACACGTCATTCCACGCACGACCCTCGATGCTCCTAAAGAAATTCCCGCCATCTTTTTTCGATAAGTTTCTTAATGAATTTCTTGCAAAGAAAATTTTGGTTCCTCTTTTCTCTTTCTCTTTCCTTTTCCTGTGTCACTTCTCAAAAAAAGGGGGGGGGGGAGAGATCACTGTCCACATTATTAGCCTCATTAAGAAACTTGAAACCCGTGATCAAGTCGCCCCTTACTCTTCTCTTTTCCATGGTGGGTAAGATTTTAAAGCCTCCAGCCTTTTTCCCCTGTAACTCATCTCTCTCTCTTCATTTGAGTTCCCATCTCTGCTCTGCCGCCTCTCCTCCTCCTCCTCCTCCTCCGCTGGACCTTCTCCTCCTCCTCCTCCTCCTCCTCCTCCTCCTCTTCCTCCTCCTCCTCCTCCTCTTCCTCCTCCTCCTCCATTGGACCTTCTCTATTAGCTCTTTGCGCTTTTTCCTAAGGTCATGGTGGCCAAACCAGTGAGAGAGAGAGAGAGAGAGAGAGAGAGAGAGAGAGAGAGAGAGAGAGAGAGAGAGAGAGAGAGAGAGAGAGAGGACCATATCATACCCTAGTGTGAAAACCAGTCTTTCCCATCACATCCCTTCCCTTCCCATCCCTTCCCATCCTATCCCTTCCCTCCCATTCCCTTCTCTGTTCCCATCCCTCACCGAACACGTACCCCAGGTGTGCCCCTTCTCCCAGCGTCATCGTGCCTCCCCCTCCTCCCCGACGCTGCCACGTGTCAGGTGATTCAGCACGTGTCCCCGCCTGACACGGTGCTGACGTCTCCTCTCCGATATATACACCGTCGATGCTGCTCCAGCCACACTCACATTTATTGAGGCGTTGGTTACGCGGGTGAGGACAGAGTGACTGGTGGGGCCCTGTCAACCTCCCAAGACTGCTGACTGTGAGTGGGAACTGACTGGTGGGCCTGCTGACTGTGAGTGGGAAGTGACTGGTGGGCCTGCTGACTGTGAGTGGGGAGTGACTGGTGGGGGCTTGTCAGCCTCTCAAGACTGCTGACTGGGAGTGGGGAGTGACTGGTGGGTCCCTTCCAAGACTGCTGACTGTGAGGGGGAGTGACTGATGGGCCTGCTGACTGTGAGTGGGGAGTGACTGGCGGGCCTGTCAACTTCCCAAGACTGCTGACTGTAGGGGGAGTGACTGGTGGGCCTGCTGACTGTGAGTGGGGAGTGACTGGCGGGCCTGTCAACTTCCCAAGACTGCTGACTGTAAGGGGGAGTGACTGGTGGGCCTGCTGACTGTGAGTGGGGAGTGACTGGCGGGCCTGTCAACTTCCCAAGACTGCTGACTGTGAGTGGGGAGTGACTGGCGGGCCTGTCAACTTCCCAAGACTGTTGACTGTGAGTGGGGAGTGACTGGTGGGTCCCTCACACTGTGAGTGCCATGATAAAAATTTTGCCCCGCCTAGGGGGCCAACACACACACACACACACACACACACACACACACACACACACACACACACACACACACACACACATACACACACACTCTCTCTCTCACACACACACACACACACACACACATCCACACACACACACACACACACACACACACACACACACACATACACACACACTCTCTCACACACACACACACACACACACACACACATCCACACACACACACACACACACACACACACACACACACACACATACACACACACACACACACATACACACACACACACACACACACACACACACACATACACACATACACATACACACACACACACACACACACACACACACACACGTACCGTGGAGCGTCAGGACGCTATGCACCAGCCCCCCCTACTGAACCCCTTGCGATGCCCTCCTTGCTATACACATCGGCCACCAACGCTAAAACCTCCTGCTATGCCCCCTCCCCCCCCCCCCCCCCGGCGATGCACCTGCCTTATATACACAGCCTCGTTAACAAGCGCCACTAACGATTCACAACTAGGTCATTCATACTGTCTCACTAACCACTGAATTATACTAACTCATTCACGAAACAATAAATGCTAAAAACATTTCCATGTATAAACTTGCCTATTTACGTCCAGAACCCCGTGACGTAACTACACATACAATTACTAACATCAATGTTAAACTAAAGGATTTAAGGATGTTAATTACACGACGTAAACCACCAATTAACATGTTAAACTATAGGATGTTAAGGATGCTGATTACACGACGTAAACCACCAATTAACATGTTAAACTATAGGATGTTAAGGATGCTGATTACACGACGTAAACCACCAATTAACATGTTAAACTATAGGATTAAGGATGTTAATTACACGACGTGAACCACCAATTAACATGATACACCACGACATTCGCTCGTGTTTCTAAAACACAACTTAACATTCGTACGGTGTCTATCCGTCCATAAACAACTGAACTACAGCTTTGAGTATAGTATTCCGAATTTCTAAACCATTAATTTACGTTCATTAACTCACTAATTACCTCCTTAGTCTCTTACCGGAAGTGATGATCATCGCTAGAAGGACATGAGGAGGTAAACGCGTCATCAACCAAGTCTACGGCCAGCAAGACGCCATCGCCGCGTTCGCGGGTAACATTTGGCAACACCTAAACTCTACGGTCATGTCTACCCACATTTCAGTATATTTTCAATTATATACAAATCAAAGGATATTAAACCTACGCACAGGTAAATATATATATTTATCTTATTTATTTTGCTTTGTCGCTCTCTCCCGCGTTAGCCAGGTATCTTATTTATTTTGCTCTGTCGCTGTCTCCCGCGTTAGCGAGGTAGCGCAAGGAAACAGACGAAAGAATGGCCCAACCCACCCACATAAACATGTATATATATACACGTCCACACACGCAAATATACATCCCTATACATCTCAACATATATATATATATATATATATATATATATATATATATATATATATATATATATAGGTTAGACCAAGTTAAGCTAGGTTGTATGACTGGATTAGGTTATACACTGGCTCAGGGTCTAATAGATTAGTCCCCTGAGCAGGGAGCGAGGTGCTTGAGCACGGCAATACGACTCCATGCTTGGGTAGGACTGCCCGACCTCATGGGTCAGGTCACTGACCAGGCCAATTCGACCAAGGGTCGTACCCTCGTGTTCATGGTTGTTTAAGTTGGCTAACCACCCAGGATGGTTGGCTGGGTTACATCTAGTTGGCTAACCACCCAGGATGGTTGACTGGGTTACATAAAGTTGGCTAACCACCCTTGATGGTTGACTGGGTTACATCAAGTTGGCTAACCACCCAAGTTGGTTGACTGGGCTACATTAAGTTGGCTAACCAACCAAGTTGGTTGGACTACATAAAACTGGCTAATCACCAGGACATAAGAATGGTGAGAGGTTTGGGTGCCAGACCATTCAAGAAACAAACGATAACACACACACACACACACACACACACACACACACACACACATACATACACGCGCGTGCGCCAATCATTAAATTTCTTCATCCAATATTTCATTAGAGGAAGGCGTGGTCATATTGCTCCATCCTACACAGACAGCATCATGGCAGACGTGGGACACGGGACACCCATTAAAAGTGTCCCCCAGCCTCCCCCAGCCACTAAACTCACCCCAGCACCACCACCACTTAGCCACGACCACCCAACCCAGCAGCACCCCCCACTCTGCCACCTCCTCCTCCTGCAGGGTGACCCTACCACCACCACCTCCTCCTGCCCCAGCAGGATGACCCTACCATCACCACCTCCTCCTGCCCCAGCAGGATGACCCTACCATCACCACCTCCTCCTGCCCCAGCGGGGTGACCCTACCACGTCCTCCTCCTCCTGCCCCAGCAGGGTGACCCTACCATCACCACCTCCTCCTGCCCCAATAGGATGACCCTACCAACACCACCTCCTCCTGCCCCAGTAGGACGACCCTACCATCACCACCTCCTCCTGCCCCAGTAGGATGACCCTACCATCACCACCTCCTCCTGCCCCAGTAGGATGGCCCTACCATCACCACCTCCTCCTGCCCCAGTAGGATGACCCTACCATCACCACCTCCTCCTGCCCCAGCAGGACGACCCTACCATCACCACCTCCTCCTGCCCCAGCAGGACGACCCTACCATCACCACCTCCTCCTGCTCCAGCAGGACGACCCTACCATCACCACCTCCTCCTACCCCAGCAGGACGACCCTACCATCACCACCTCTACGACAGAGGGCCAGCGGTGCCGCTGAAATAATCCTCTCTGTTCATCACCCGGGACAGCCCCAGCAGAAATTAATCTCCGTCTTGCATGAACAGCCGCTGGACAATAAGGTAATCCCGGTCACCAGGGGATTACGGAGGGAACCCCTCAGGTCACCAGGTCCTGCCTGCTGACCCCCTCAGGTCTCCAGGTCCTGCCTGCTGACCCCCTCAGGTCTCTAGATCCTGCCTGCTGACCCCTCAGGTCTCTAGGTCCTGCCTGCTGATCCCATCAAGTCTCCAGGTCCTGCCTGCTGACTCCTGGAGGTAGTCTGAGATGAAGCTAATTGTGGTTAAGGGCCTTTTGCTGATCGACCCACATCTGACGGGGGACATGCGAGACTGCGGGAAAGGCAGGGGTAAGATTGCGGGAAGGCAGGAGAAAGATTGCTGGAAAGGCAGGCGTAAGATTGCGGGAAGGCAGGGGTAAGATTGTGGGAAGGCAGGGGTAAGATTGTGGGAAGGCAGGGGTAAGATTGTGAGAAGGCAAGAGAAATATTGCGGGAAGGCAAGAGAAAGATTGCGGGAAAGGCAGGGGTAAGATTGCGGGAAAGGCAGGGGTAAGATTGCGGGAAAGGCAGGAGAAAGACTGCGGGAAAGGCAGGGGTATGATTGCGGGAAGGCAGGGGTAAGATTGCGGGAAAGGCAGGAGAAAGACTGCGGGAAAGGCAGGGGTATGATTGCGGGAAGGCAGGGGTAAGATTGCGGGAAAGGCAGGAGAAAGACTGCGGGAAAGGCAGGGGTATGATTGCGGGAAGGCAGGGGTAAGATTGCGGGAAGGCAAGAGAAAGATTGCGGGAAGGCAGGGGTAAGATTGCGGGAAGGAGATACGAGGGAAAGAGGCAAGAGGACGGAAGCGTTACAAAGGGCATTCCTCCCCAGGTTAGTCTGGGGTGAGGGAGGGGAAGGGGCGGCTTGCCTGGTGAAGACCTCCCCAGGTTAGTCTGGGGTGAGGGAGGGGAATGGGCGGCTTGCCTGGAAGACCTGCCCTGTATTCCAGCCTCGACGCCTGGAATGTTAAACAGGTCGAATAAACCAGGAGACATTCCAGGTATAGCGCTGCATCTAGTACACAGACAGCGACGCCCCTGGGTGCCTTCCTAGGGTCAGGGATCCCGGTATGTGCCGCCAGTCTTGCATGTCCCCTTCAGAAGAGGCAGGCTATGGTGGATATCAGCCTGGGACGTCCCCTCCAGTAAGCCAGTCCCCTTCAACAACCCAGGCCAGGGTAGACATCAGGCTGGGACGTCCCCTCCAGTAACCCAGGCTATGGCGGACGTCAGACTGGGACTTCCGCTCGAGCGAGCGTCTGGGAGAGGCCCTTCCCTCTGTGAGCGCCGCCACAGGACTGGGCAAAAGGATACGTCCCCTCGGGTCTGGCCTTCATAAGAACCTGGCGCTGAGGAAAGGCATCTTCAGGAGACAGCAACACGAAGCAGTGGCTCCACAGGAGTTAGGAACCCGTAGTGTGAGGCCTCCTGCGACACGGTCGTACTCCTGCGACACGATCGTACTCCTGCGACACGATCGTACTCCTGCGACACGATCGTACTCCTGCGACACGATCGTACTCCTGCGACACGATCGCTCTCCTGCGACACGATCGTACTCCTGCGTCACGATCTCACTCCTGCGACACGATCGCACTCCTGCGACACGATCGCACTCCTGCGACACGATCGCACTCCTGCGACACATTATGATGAATCCGAAACACTTCGTATCGAGTTCGTCTCTCCTCCATTCAACCGCCCGTTACGACACTGAGCACCGCCACCGTCAGGAAGGAGGAAGTACCCTTCGGTAATCAATTTCCACGCCGCCCCTGGTGAAATACTCCGAGTCACGCAGCTTGGCGTGTATGGGCCGCGTTCTACTGTAGAAGGCACGGCCATCTTCCTCCCGCCCCATCAAGTGAACATCGCACTACTTGCTCACTATATTGACCGAGCCAGCTAACGTTCACGACCCTCCGAGAGTGGCAGGAGAGAGAGAGAGAGAGTGAGTCTAGAGGGAACGGGAGAGCAGGAAGGCAGGCAGGTGGATTACGCCTCGTCACCTTGTCTCCTGAAGGAGGTAAGAGAGAGGGGTAGATACACTGATGGCTCCCATCTGGCCAAAGGTCCTCTCGTAAAGGAGGCAAGGGACGGTAGAAGACACAGCGAAGGCCCTGCCCTGTCTAAAGGCACTTCGCCACCTTTCGCTTGAAGGTAAGCAGACACACCGAAGGTTTCCTCCTGTCTAATGGCCCTCGGCACCTGTCTCCTGAAGGAGGATGGGGAGTGAAGCAGACACACCGTTGGCCCCGTCCTGCCCTAGGCAGGAGGGGACGGAGGCAAGACACACCAAAAGGTCCCGCCCTACGTAGGGGTCCTTGCCACCTATCTCCTACAGGAGGTAGGTGAATGATGCAGACACACCAAGGGCCCCTTCGCTGCCTGATTCCTGAAGGAGGCAGGGGACTGAAGTAGACAGAGGACCCTCTCTACAGTAAACACAGTTAAGGCGGGTGTGGGGAAGGCCATCAGGGGAGCACAAACACAAGGGCGTGAGTTATGGGCCAGAAGAGATGGGATACGCTAACCCCCTCCTGCAGTTAAGTGAAGGGGAATGTCCATCTGAGGAAGGGTGGTTGAAAAATAAAAACATCTAAATCTGGAGAGCAAGGACCAGGAAGGACCACAAGCCAGGGGGTCATACTGAGCCCACCAAGGCCACCCACTGGCCCACTCAGGCCACCCCACTGACCCGCCCAAGCCACCCACTGGCACGCCCAAGCACACTCACCAGCCCAATGAGGCTGTTGGTCGACAACGTCACCAAATCATAAGACAAGCAGCCAAGCCCTCTGACCACAACACCAATCACCTCCTTCTGCCTCTAACATTACGATCAATATATGATTAGATTTAGATTAATCATTGCTAATGGGGGATTAATGGTGATCATTAGGGTAAGGTCTATTGAGGAAAATGTATGATTATTCGTCGACAAAATGATAATGTTTGTGGTTCCGGGGGGGGGTCGCTTGATTTAAGTGTCGCGACCCAGTGTTAAAGATGGGGTGCCCACTTGGGGGTGGTGACTCACTCTCCCACACTCACACCAGCCCTCACTCACTCACTCACTCTCCCACACTCACACCAGCCCTCAGTCACTCACTCTCCCACACTCACACTAGCCCTCACTCACTCAACTCTCCCATATTCTCTCCAGCCCTCACATACTCACTCTCCCACACTCACTCCAGCCCTCACTCATTCACTCTCCCACAGCCCTCACTCTCTCACTCTCTCATGCTGTCACTAGACTTCCCTCCTCCACTCTCTCAACAGCCCTCACTTACTCTCCCACATTCACTATAGCCTTATTCTCCCGCGCTCTCACCGACCCTCACTCCCTCTCCCACGCTCTCACCAGATCTCACTCCATTCCTCTCCTACGCTCACACTAGCCCTCACTCTCTTCCACGCTAACCCTCACTCTTTCTAACGCTGATTCTATCTCTCACTCTCCCCCTACTCTCACATCAGGACTTACTCACTCTCCCGCGCTCACACCAGTTCTCACTCTCTTCCATGCTGATACTAGCCTTCTTTCACTCTCACTCCTCCACACTCTCACCAGCCCTCATTCACTCATCCACGCTCTCACCATCCCTCACTCATTCACTCACTCTCCCAAGCTCTCACATTCCCTCACTTACTCACTCACTCTCCCAAGCTCTCATCAGCTTTTACTCACGCACTTTCCTATGCTCAAACCAACCCTCATTCACTCTCACACCCTCATACCAGGACTCACTCTCCCACGCTCACACTATCCCGCACTCACTCTCCAGTCTTCACTCTCCCACACACCACTCTCCACTCTTCCACTTGCCGCCAAGGTTGTTTTTCCTATCATTTTTCTGTTGAGAGTCAACATTTTCAATGACTCGGCTGGCTGGCTGGCTGGCTGGCTGGTGGCAAGTTGGTTGACTGGCTGGCTAGTTGGTTGGTTGGCTAGCTGGCTGGTTGGTTGGGTGGTTGGTTGGTTGACTGGTTGGTTGGCTGGCAAGTTGGTTGACTGGCTGACTAGTTGGTTGGCTGGCTGGCTGGCTGGCTGGTTGACCGGCTGGTTGGTTGGCTGGTTGGTTGGTTGGCTGGCTGGCTGGCTGGCTAGCTAGCTGTCTGGCTGGCTGGTTGACCGGCTGGTTGGCTGGCTGGCTGGCTGGCTGGCTGGCTGGCTGGCTGTCTGGCTGGCTGGTTGACCGGCTGGTTGGTTGGCTGGCTAGCTAGCTGTCTGGCTGGCTGGGTAGTTGGTTGGCTGCGGCTGGTTGGTTGGCTGGCTAGCTAGCTGTCTGGCTGGCTGGGTAGTTGGTTGGCTGGCTGACTGTCTAGCAAGTAGGTTGACTGGTTGGTTGAGTGACTGGTTGGCTGGCTAGGTGGATAGTTGGTAAGTTGGCTGCCTGGTTGGTGCCTGGCTAGTTGTTGGCTGGCTGACTGTCTAGCAAGTTGGTTGGGTGGTGGGGAGGTAGGTAGGTGGGGAGGTAGGAAGATGGGGAGGTAGGTAGGTGGGGAGGTAGGTAGGTGGGGAGGTAGGTAGGTGGGGAGGTAGGTAGGTGGGGAGGTAGGAAGGTGGGGAGGTAAGTAGGTGGGGAGGTAGGTAGGTGGGTGGGAGCTGTGTTCCTTTAACATTCTCCCTTGAACTGTCTTCTGCAGCAGCCGACCACGCTACCCTCCACGCTACCTACCTTACGCTACCCTCCACGCTATCTACTTCACGCTATCCTCCACGTTACCTTCCTCACGCTACACACCTCACGCTACCCTGCTCACCAGCTGTATAAATACAAACGACAGTAAAACTGGTGTTACAACTTAACTGGGTGAAGCAACACCGTAAAACTTTATGGTCGGCGCAACACAAGGTGCAGAACACCGCCCCTCACAACACCTGGAAACACTGAGCGTGGGGCAAGCGCCCCTCACAGCACCTGGAGACACACAGCGTGGGGGCAAGCGCCCCTCACAGCACCTGGAGACACACAGCGTGGGGGCAAGCGCCCCTCACAACACCTGGAAACACTCAGCGTGGGGGCAAGCGCCCCTCACAGCACCTGGAGACACTCAGCGTGGGGGCAAGCGCCCCTCACAACACCTGGAGACACTCAGCGTGGGGGCAAGCGCCCCTCACAACACCTGGAACCACTCAGCGTGGGGGTAAGCGCCCCTCACAACACCTGGAGACACACAGCGTGGGGGCAAGCGCCCCTCACAACACTACATGTGTCTTGTGATCCACCTGAGGCCAACCCTCAAGACTTCAGTCGAGTGATTACGTCGCTAGTCAGGGAAGTAGCTCCAGTGGAAGCTTCGAGAGAGACCGATACCCAACATGACGCAATGGACCACGTCCACATCTTCGTCGGGAAGGAAACACCTGAGGAAGCTTATAATGCTCGATGCATGCGAGGCATCACCCAGTCAAGTGGACCATCGCTTATGGCCAAGAGAACCTTGGCTCGATGGGCCATGAAGCCAAGAGCAACTTCGTAATTTCCCTTTCATTCGTATTCACCCCTGAAGGCACGACACCCAGTGTTCTTGCTGCTGTCCCATTGCTAATGGGGATAACACTCGGTAGGATGATGCTATCCAAGACCATGGCATACCCTCAGCAGTTGATGGTGGAATGAAGGCACATCAACCGGTAGGACCTGGTAAGGTTCATCCATAGTCAAGGAGCTACACAGGTTGTAGTCGCGCCCACTCACCGCTCTGTCCAGTGAGGTACTCGCGCAAGAAGTAGTTCTCCAGGCCTGGAGATCTGTCGATGTCACATCGCCCATCAACTAAAAGGCAATATTACGTTCCTGCACGGTCATCACCGCCCAATTACCTTGACGTCCGTATTTCGAAAACTTTTATGGAAACTCCTTTCAACCAGGATTGGAAACCATTTACACAATCAGCACTAAGTCAACGATTTTGATTATGGTTTCCGATGCAATCCTCGTGTCTGACCAATCTGCTGGATTTCTCCACGGTGTAATGAAGAAGCGTAATGGAACTAGAGCGAATGACGTCATTTATCTAGATCAGAAGTTCCTCTTCAAAGAGTACCGGCAGAAGGTGAGTCATATGCCACAGATGTATCTCAGTGGTGACCAGGACGTAAACAAAGTGCAGCGACAGACGGTCGAGCCTCAGAATGGATTATACGTGACAAGTGGCGTGCCACAGGGATCGCCCATAACCCCCTTTCCCTTTGTGACGTATATCCTCGTCACTGATAAAGGACAAAATCGTAACATATCAAAATTCACACACCACAGAGCTGAGGAGCAGAGGCGCAACAACAAATTGAACATCTTGTGTGCCTGGCTACATGGCCAAACTGATGGGCTGAGCTTACAAGTGACGAATGAAGGCTGATATAACTTCGTTGACATGCATAGACGAAAACTTAGCCCCCCTAACTCACCATTGACGTTATCGAAAACCAAATGATACACGCATTCCTCCCCGCGTCCTCTCTCTCTCTCTCTCTCTCTCTCTCTCTCTCTCTCTCTCTCTCTCTCTCTCTCTCTCTCTCTCTCTCTCTCTCTCCACTGAGGTCAGGGGAGACCCGGCCTCTCCTGCTAACAGCAACACCCTCGAGGGAGACCCAGCGGCCTATCGCCGTTTGCCTCCCATGAAGCGAGTGTACGAGGTGACGACCACGGATAACCACTCGGGCAAAGCTGTGCGAAATCTGTGAGCCCAACGGTACGACCCTTGAGTTAGACGACCCGCCCTCCCGCGCCCGACCCTTCGAAGAATTAGGTCAGAGGTCACGCCATTACACCTGAGGGTCGTACTGTCGTGCTTGAGAGTCGTTCCCTCGTGCTGAAGGGTCGTACCCTCGTATTCAAGGGTCGTACTTCGTATTCAAGAGTCGTACTTCGTATTCAAGGTTCGTGCATCGTATTCAAGAGTCGTATCCTCGTATTCAAGGGTAGTACCCTCGTATTCAAGAGTCGTACCCTCGTATTCAAGGGTCGTACTTCGTATTCAAGGGTCGTACTTCGTATTCAAGGGTCGTGCATCGTATTCAAGGGTCGTACCCTCGCATTCAGTGGTCGTACTTGGTATTCAAGGGTCGTGTATCGTATTCAAGGGTCGTGCATCGTATTCAAGAGTCGTACTCTCGTATTCGAGGTTCAAATCACCCAGGGAGATACAGCATACCAACCCTATCATCCAATATTGACACAAATATCTCGCATGACATATTCCAATTTTCTTCACACACACACACACACACACACACACACACACACACACACACACACACACACACACACACACACACATCCGAGAGAGAGAAAAACAAAACGGCAAACAACTAAGAATATCCAAACTTATATAAAAGTCTCAATGAAATATGTAAACTACAAAAAGAAAAAAAAAAAAGGTTCTCTCATCAACAGAACTTCCTAGTCCCCCCTGGAACCTCAGGGTCTCAAACTAACACAAACCAACCTCACCGCTACCAACAAAATTGCAAAGAAAAAAAAGATATACATAAAAGAACGTAAAGTTTGACAATAAATATCTCGAAATTAAAGGCCCCTTCTGGAAACGTTAGGAGGGAAAGAAAAATAATTTCTTTTTATGACAAACATTACCATAAAAATTTTTGCCAGGGAGGAAGATTGCAGTCACCATCCCTTCCCTTCACACCTCACACCCACACCATCTCTCCACATGTTAACAATTCTCTTCCCTCAACACCTCACACCCACACCATCTCTCCACATGTTAACAATTCTCTTCCCTCAACACCTCACACACACACCATCTCTCGACATGTTAACAATTTTGAACCCCCAAATTTAAAAATTTCAAGGCACAACCCACACCAGCATTTCCTCTGAATCTTTTTCGTCTGTCATTTTCTCCTGACACAAGTCTGGAACCATAACACCTGAACAGACACAGTACTATACAGACAGACACACAGACGTCACAAGAACTACACATAAACTTATCATATTTTTTTTTCAAATCTATCAGTTTTTTAAAATGCTCTTATGATTATACGAAAATAATATGCTTGAAGACAAAGTGAAACACGATAAGTTCCCATTTTTCCCCTTGGACTCATAGAAATATCATCATCACGCGCAAAATTGTGATCCTTTCCAATATATATATATATATATATATATATATATATATATATATATATATATATATATATATATATATATATATATATATATATTACAAGCCAGCACTAAAACACCATCACAATATTACCACCAATTACAAGCCAGCACTACAACACCATCGCCACAACACTACCACTACATGAGAGACACCAACACTACAGTACAAAACAACACCACTACTGCAACACCACTACAATACCACCACCACTTCAACACCACCACCACCAATTACAAGACTCCAACGCTACTCCACTTCCACAACACTACTACCACTAATACAACGCCACCACTACAACAGCATCTCTACTCCACCACCGCCACTACAACAGCGCCACCACAACAACGCCCTCACCACCCCTAATATTTCGCCATTACCACTTCAACAAAAACTACAACACCAACACCATCCTATCTCTACTCCACCACTACTTCACCATCACGGCACCACTTCCCCCTCTGCCACAGCTCCTCCGCCACACCACCACATCGAGCCAAGGGAGAGGCACCACTTCCTCTTCTGCCACAGCTCCTCCGCCACACCGAGCCCAGGGGGAGAGGCACCACTTCCCCTTCTGCCACAGCTCCTCCACCACACCGAGCCCAGGGGAGAGGCACCACTTCCCCTTCTGCCACAGCTCCTCCACCACACCGAGCCCAGGGGAGAGGCACCACTTCCCCACAGCTCCTCCGCCACACCGAGCCCAGGGGGAGGGAGAGCTGTGAACGTTATCAGGGATGGCAGAGAGGGGGCGACATCGTTCGGCTGATGAGTGCCTTAAATTAGGGCGTCAGGCTGGTAGCGACATGTTAAGTATAAGGGGCTGGTCGATATCAAATTCCTCTCCTCTCCTCTACCCCAACCCACCCACCAGCAGCAGCAGACGTCGCCTCGGTTCTGTAAATAAGTGCTGCTCTTATCTTATCGTGCGCTACTCTCTGCTGGACACATGTTAATGAACCTGGCCCGTAATGAGCAAAACAGGTACACCCCTCCCCCCCATCTCTCTCTCTCTCTCTCTCTCTCTCTCTCTCTCTCTCTCTCTCTCTCTCTCTCTCTCTCTCTCTCTCTCTCTCTCTCTCTCTCTCTCGTTTCCTGGCGCTATGTATGCATATACAAGGGGGAGGAGGAGGAGGGAGGAGGAAGAGCGGGTCCAAGTTTGGCGCGAGTTCGCACGCAACTTCGAAGCCGACCTGAATGCACGGCGGGTGTAAATACTGCCCTTCGTTGTATATACTTTCGGTATATAGTTGTGAGAGGCCTCAGGACTCATGTGTATATGAAGGAATAAGTCAATGAGTCCATTTTCTAACATTCTTTGAAGGGGCTGGTGATGTAAAGTCAATGAAATATCAATTTGTCTCGCGGCTATACTTTTGCAGTCTTCTGGAATGAATGGCGATTCTATAACAGCAATCTTAAATACACGGACACATACATAGAGAACACACACACACACACACGCGCGCGTCACCATGAGGCAAAACCAAACAATAGTCGTGCACATGAGCCTTGCTTCCAACCCTGTCCCACATCCTACTGTGCTCCCTCAGCTTAGCCCCATCCAGGTATCCAGTCCAGAAAGGTTCCAGCCCCTGTCCCACCCCTTACTGTCTCAGTCTGTCCCCTCCAGGGGTCTGGAACCCCTGTCCCACCCCTTACTGTCTCAGTCTGTCCCTTCCAGGGGTCTGGAACCCCTGTCCCACCCCTTACTGTCTCGGTCTGTCCCCTCCAGGGGTCTGGAACCCCTGTCCCACCCCTTACTGTCTCAGTCTGTCCCCTCCAGGGGTCTGGAACCCCTGTCCCACCCCTTACTGTCTCAGTCTGTCCCCTCCAGGGGTCTGGAACCCCTGTCCCACCCCTTACTGCCTCAGTCTGTCCCCTCCAGTGGTCTGGAAACCCTGTCCTACACCCCTTACTGTCTCAGTCTGTCCCCTCCAGGGGTGTTCAGGCCACTAAGCTTCCAACCCTCTCCCATCCTCCCTCCCTACTGGCCCACTAAGCTGGGAGGAACACGTCAACACCATTATCAAATCCTCCTACTTATCGTGTCTACATTCTTCGTAGACCCGAGGCATTTGGCCCTACCTGCGCAAGAGCTCAGGAACATCAACATGGCCTCCGTCTATCCCAGAGTTAACAATCCTTCCCCGCCAGGCCTTCCTCCTTCAACCACCTCACAAGGGTAACTACAAGAGAAGGAGCAAGAAATGGGACATGCAGGACCAACCTCGTTCAACGCCATCTATCAAGAGGACCCCAAGACTACATCCTCCACTCCAACCATCACCCGTTTTCCGTGCGCCAGTTCGGGAAGAAGCTACAGCGCCAGACTCGCCACCGTCATCTCTTGCTGCCAGAGATCCCTCGTCCCCATTGTACAGTTAAACACCACGACCACATTGAACCCACACATACTCGTATTCACAACTACAAGAACTGTCTCATCACAACCACTGTGAACATTAATAACAAATTAAATACGCTGGATATCAACTTCCATTTAAGTTTATGAATATAAAGAGGGTTTAGCCCATTTATATATGCAAGTACTTTGTACATTTTCAGTCTCTGGTTGCAGTTAATCAAAAATAATATCGCAATCATTATATCATTATTATCATTATTATGATTATTATCATTATCATTATTATCATCATTATTATTATCATTATTATTATTATTATCATTATTATTATTATTATTATTATTACTATCATTATTACTACTATTATCATGATTATTATTATTATTGCTATTATTATCATTATTATTACTATTATCATGAATATCAATATTATCATTATTATTATTACTATCATTATTATTATTATGATTATTATTATTATTATTATTATGATTATTAGTATTATCATTATTATTATTATTATCATTATTATTATTATTATTATTATTATTATTATTATTATTATTATTATTATTATTATTATCATTATTATTATCATTATTATTATTATTATTATTATTATTATTATTATTATTATTATTATTATTATTATTATTATCATTATTATTACGCTCATTCCACACACTCAGCAGACACACGGGGAGTGAGTGTTGCGCCCATACACATAGTGTTTGGCCGCATGGTCTTGCAACTACACTTGTCGCCTCCTGGAGCGTAATGTAGAAACACAATCACTAATATCATCAATGACTGATGTTTACCTGACCAGCTGTTCTGTGGCGAGGCTGTGTACTGCTGCTGCTGCTGCTGCCAAGTTCATCACTTCATCATCACTGTGTGTGTGTGTGTGTGTGTGTGTGTGTGTAACTTGACCTCTCCCTAGCAACACCACACAGCACTCCTTCTTCCCTCGCCGTACCACCCCTTACCACTGTCCTCAACACCACAATCGCATCACGGACCCCATGCAACACCCAGCCCTCCCTCCCTTGCCAACGCAACACTCGCCACCACCCGTAACACAATATTTCTCTCAACATTCAAGGACTGTTTAATGCTGAAAATAAGAAAAAGAATTTATAATTTTGTTTAGAGTATGAAAACAGACGGTAGATTTCTGGGACCAGAGCCATTCTGGTGCTTGAGCAAGACGGTACGGCCTTTGATCTGGCCCTTGAGCAAGACGGGGTGGCCTTTGATCTGGCCCTTGAGCAAGACGGTGTGGCCTTTGATCTGGCCCTTGAGCAAGACGGTGTGGCCTTTGATCTGGCCCTTGAGCAAGACGGTGTGGCCTTTGATCTGGTCCTTGAGCAAGACGGTGTGGCCTTTGATCTGGCCCTTGTGCAAGACGGTGTTGCCTTTGATCTGGCCCTTGAGCAAGACGGTGTGGCCTTTGACCTGGCCCTTGAGCAAGACGGTGTGGCCTTTGATCTGGCCCTTGAGCAAGACAGTGTGGCCTTTGATCTGGCCCTTGAGCAAGACGGTGTGGCCTTTGACCTGAACCCTTGAGCAAGACGGTGTGGCCTTTGACCTGAACCCTTGAGCAAGACGGTGTAGCCTTTGACCTGAACCCTTAAGCAAGACGGTGTGGCCTTTGACCTGACCCTTAAGCAAGACGGTGTGGCCTTTGACCTGAACCCTTGAGCAAGACGGTGTGGCCTTTGACCCTTGAGTGTAGATGGTGCTGCCCTTGGGTAAGATGACCTAGCCTTTGACCTAACGTCTTAAGGCCAGGCCGTCATATCCAAGAGTCGTGCCAAGGACCAAGTCTCGTGGTTCCACCTCTGGTCAAAGGAACCAAGTCTCGTGGTTCCACCTCTGGTCAAAGGGGACCAAGTCTCGTGGCTCCACCTCTGGTCAAGGGGACCAAGTCTCGTGGCTCCACCTCTGGTCAAAGTGGACCAAGTCTCGTGGCTCCACCTCTGGTCAAGGGGACCAAGTCTCGTGGTTCCACCTCTGGTCAAATGGGACCAAGTCTCGTGGCTCCACCTCTGGTCAAGGGGACCAAGTCTCGTGGTTCCACCCAAAGGGACCAAGTCTCGTGGTTCCACCTCTGGTCAAAGGGACTAAGTCTCGTGGCTCCACCTCCTCCCTCGCCTTATTCTCGGGCATTTTCTCCCCCGCTTCCCAGGAAATGGTGTTCAAGAACATATAGAATATAAACGCCTTGGCAGCCATTCCTGAGCCCAGGTCCTGCACGTGTGAAAATTCTTAATCCACCCGCCTCGCCACCCCACCACCACCACCTCAGAAATTCCCATAATGTGGAGGGAGGGAGGGGGGCGGGGAGGTCATACTTCCCACGGATATGCAAATGAGCCGAGGATTTTTACGTGCCTTGTGGGGTTTATACGTCAAGGATCATTAAAACCCAGAGGGGAGTTCATAAGGCTCTATCTTCAAGGTGATTCACACAGTGTCTGGCTGGCTTTTTATATCGTCTGTGTGTGTGTGTGTGTGTGTGTGTGTGTGTGTGTGTGTGTGTGTTTCCTGTTCGTATGTCTTACTGTGTGGTTAAGTGTTCGGACACTGCTGCCTTCCTGGCTTCCTTCCTTCACACTTCTTTCGCAAGTCGCAACCAACCAGGCTACCTTCACCGTCAACCAGCTTGCTGTCACACTCTACCAGCTTGTTCTCAGGACGGCTTTCACAGCCAACCAGCCTGCCTTCACAAGGCAACCAGCTTTCCTTCACAGACAACCAGCCTGCCTTCACAAGGCAACCAGCTTTCCTTCACAGACAACCAGCCTGCCTTCACAAGGCAACCAGCTTTCCTTCACAGACAACCAGCCTGCCTTCACAAGGCAACCAGCTTTCCTTCACAGACAACCAGCCTGCCTTCACAAGGCAACCAGCTTTCCTTCACAGACAACCAGCCTGCCTTCACAAGGCAACCAGCTTTCCTTCACAGCCACCCAGTCTGCCTTCACAAGGCAACCAGCTTTCCTTCACAGCCAACCAGCCTGCCTTCACAAGGCAACCAGCTTTCCTTCACAGCCACCCAGCCTGCTTTCACAGCCAGATGGTCTGTCTAATTTCCCACCCACTCAAGTCTACAGTGACACTCAACCAGCTGCCTACACGGCCAGCCAGCTGTACTATCTTCACAGCCCACAGTGCGGCCAGCTGTTCATCCCAACTGAGCACGAACCCCCCCTCAAGTCGGACATCATAACGACCCTTGAAGACCACGAAGGCCCGAGCCTTTGGCTATCACGGCCCGACCTACGACTTGACTCTCAAGGATCGTACCAAAGACCCCGATCGTCATGTGCCAAAGGGGGGGTCGTAGCGGTCGTGCTCAGGGGAGCTTCGGGGAACCATAAAAAAAAGTTTACAAATCAGTTTACTGCAGTTTACCGCGGGTCTCTCTCTCTCTCTCTCTCTCTCTCTCTCTCTCTCTCTCTCTCTCTCTCTCTCTCTCTCTCTCTTTCTCTTTCTCTCTCTCTCTCTCTCTCTCTCCCGACACAATATCATCTGTGATTCCTTAATGTCAGCGGTCCCCCTCGGGGGCTCGAACCACCCCCGGAGGGACGCCCTCGGCAAACGAAGGATGTAAACACAATCAGCGCGGGCGGGGAGGGAGGCGGAGCGGGTGGATGTGAGGAACACACAGGAGGCGACCCCTCCAGCCTGAGCGCCGCCCAGGCTCGAGGAGAGTAATTTGCCCGTCGATTGGGAGGAATAGGATTAGGAGCCCCAATCTCATGCCATCCCACCTCCCCGCGTGGGAAGTTGACAAAAGAGCGACGGGCCAAGTTAGGTATGGCGGGGGTGTGTGTGTGTGTGAGGGGCGCGGCGCGGACGAGAAATCATTCCCTCCGGGACGAGAGTCGCGCAGACTTTTATTACCGAATCACGTGACGTGTTGCCCCACATGACGTCACGTATCAGGGTGCCACAGCACGACGTCATCACGTGTCAGGGTGTCGCAAGACGACGTCATCACGTGTCAGGGTGTCGCAAGACGACGTCATCACGTGTCAGGGCGCCGCAAGACGCCCCCGGTTCGAAGGCTTGCTGGGTCGGGTACAGCTCAGCGCTGGGTGGAAACCATTTGGCAAATGGGCAGGGGGTACCAGGTGGGCGACCCCTCCTCCCAACACATACAGCCATCGGTAATGAACATCGTCTCGCGCCAGTGAAAGAAATAATGAGATGAAGTGAGGAGGAGGAGGAGGAGGAGGAGGAGGACGAGGAGGAGGAGGAGGCAGGTGTGAGGTTCACCTGGTGAGGGAGGGCGCATCCCACCGGTAAAGCCTAAAACCTCACCTCCTTACCTTCCTAATCTTCACCCTCCCGCCCAGGTCCTACCCCTCACCCCTCACTCCTCCAGACGCTGGGTGGCGAGTACCATAACTCGGGGACATGGTCCACTCCCTTACACAGACCCCGAACCACAAGACAAGACCACTACCCAGGCCCAAACTCCTTACAGAGACGCGGACCATTGTTGAAAGCAAGACCCAGAACGGAGGTCCAAGACAGCCCAGGAGGATTACCAGACCACAACGCTGTAGACAACAGACCATCACAGGGGTACAGACCGGCTTCACAGATAGACCAACGCCGAGGTTACACACTGCTTCACAGACCAGAGTGCTAAAGAGACCAAAGACCATCTCAACAACGTAAATAATCAAGGGTAATTCGACCATACCACGGAAGCCCACAACATTCCAGCGTCCTCCTCCACACTCAGACATTCAGACCACCACAGAAATCCAAGACACGAAGGTGGAGGCAGACCAATCCAGGCTCAGACCAATGCGGCCAGAGAGCGATGCACACATTCGGGCCCACCACTGCAGACCACGCCAATCTGAAACGCTTGGGCCGTTAATGTAGCCGAGGCGAGTCAAGAGGTTTAGATCAGTACTGGAGCCAATACCACCCCCACACAGGTCAAGCTGGCTACCGAGAAGCCGACCATAACACAGGATCAACCAAACCAATTCAAAAATGCCATGATTACTCCAGGGGACCAGGGACCTACACCAGGAACTAAAGACCCAGAGACCAAAGACCAGCTTAAATATTTAAGACCCGGACCACAGCAGGGGATTCAGACCAGCCCAGAAACGCAGCAGACAGACCAGGTCCAAGGCAGACCCACAGGCTGGTGAGATGACCAAGGGAGGTGGTACGGTCTGGCTCACCGTCCGAGGCGTCCTTAAAATCAATATTGGCTCTAGGGACCCCAAGGTGCCACATCCGCGTAGGTGAGGCACCGAGGGCACCTCCTGGGGACACCTACACACACACACACACACACACACACACACACACACACACACACACACACATACACACAAGGTCTGAGGACATAACATGAAGTGACGCAAGAAACATGTTAAAAAAAAAGTGTAAAGAAGTACTTTTATAAGTCTAAGAGTTGGTGGGTGAATGAAATAGAGTCAGTGAGGACCTGGTTGATGCAGACGGCATATATAAACTTAAAAAGATATATGGTAATGATGTTCAAAGGCCTGGGCCATCACGGGTGTACAACCCCCTCCCCGTACAATACAATGGGATTACAAAACAAGCGCTGAGAAAGTGTGCACATACGTTGAACGAGCCATGAGCTACAGAAGTGTGCAGAGATGAAAGAGCTATGAGCTACAGAAGCGTGCAGGGACATTGAACGAGCCACGTGCTAAAGAAGCGTGCAAAGACGGTGAACGAGCCACGTGCTAAAGAGGTGTGCAAAGACGTTGAACGAGCCACGTGCTACAAAAGTGTGCAGAGACGTTGAACGAACCATGTGCTAAAGAAGTGTGCAGAGACGTTGAACGAGCCACGTGCTACAGAAGTGTGCAAAGACGTTGAACGAGCCACGTGCTACAGAAGTGTGCAGAGACGTTGAACGAGCCACGTGCTACAAAAGTGTGCATAGACGTTGAACGAGCCACGTGTTACAGAAGTGTGTACAGACGTTGGACGAGCCACGTGCTACAGAAGTGTGCAGAGACGTTGAACGAGCCACGTGCTACAGAAGTGTGCAGAGATGTTGAACGAGCCACGTGCTACAGAAGCGTGCAAAGACGTTGAACGAGCCACGTGCTACAGAAGTGTGCATAGACGTTGGACGAGCCACGTGCTACAGAAGTGTGCAGAGACGTTGAACGAGCCACGTGCTACAGAAGTGTGCAGAGACGTTGAACGAGCCACGTGCTACAGAAGTGTGCAGAGACGTTGAACGAGCAACGTGCTACAGAAGTGTGCAGAGACGTTGAACGAGCCAAGCGCTACAGACGTGTGCAGAGACGTTGAACGAGCTAAGAGCTACAGAAGTGTGCAGAGACGTTGAACGAGCCACGTGCTATAGAATTGTGCAGAGACGTTGAACGAGGCAAGCGCTACAGAAGTGTGCAGAGACGTTGAACGGGCAACGTGCTACAGAAGTGTGCAGAGACGTTGAACGAGCCACGTGCTACAGAAGTATGCAGAGACGATGAACGAGCCACTTACTACAGAAGTGCGCAGAGACGTTGAACGAGCCACGTGCTACAGAAGTATGCAGAGACGATGAACGAGCCACGTGCACGAGCCACGTGCTACAGAAGTGTGCAGAGACGTTGAACGAGCCACGTTCAGGGAGTGCTACGAGTGTACACAGGGGGACGATCTACAACAGGACGTCACTGAGCATACATGATCCAGCGTGAGGCTGATGAACCATCATTACGAGACCTTAGCCTTGCACACAGAAGCACAGACGTCGATATCTTTGCACACAGGAGCACAGACGTTGATATCTTTGCACACAGTAGCACAGACGTTGATATCTTTGCACACAGTAGCACAGACGGTGATATCTTTGCACACAGTAGCACAGACGTTGATATCTTTGCACACAGAAGCACAGACGTTGATATCTTTGCACACAGAAGCACAGACGTTGATATCTTTGCACACAGGAGCACAGACGTCGATATCTTTGCACACAGGAGCACAGACGTCGATATCTTTGCACACAGTAGCACAGACGTCGATATCTTTGCACACAGGAGCACAGACGTTGATATCTTTGCACACAGGAGCACAGGCGTTGATATCTTTGCACACAGTAGCACAGACGTTGATATCTTTGCACACAGGAGCACAGGCGTTGATATCTTTGCACACAGTAGCACAGACGTTGATATCTTTGCACACAGTAGCACAGACGTTGATGCTGAGATCTTTGCAACACAGTAGCATAGACGTGGGTGACATGAGATACGAGAGACCGAATGGACAAATGATCATGCAGTGCATGAGTGCGACATGACGGGGCTGATCAAAATATTGCATGATCAGAAACGCAACCAGACTTCTTGAGGTAGAGAGATATAAAAGTGAGAATGACAGAACTCGACATTAATTTTTTTCTTCTTGTGTATATAATCCGAGACGTGTGGAGTTCCAGGGCCATGATATAAATCAGCCTGGTGGAAGGGTCTATGATATCTACACAGAAAGAGTTAGAACATGGGTAAACTTTAGCCATAAACAGATAGAAAAGTTAGAAGAGATAAATATGGTTCAGTAGATGACGTCAAAAAAACAAAAGGGGTTTAAGACTGTCTTGTGGAAAAGATATAGCAATTGGAAGGTATAAAGGAGCAAGGAGGAGGGGAGAATCTGTGAAAACAATATGTTGGACAAGGCAAGAAGCAATTCAAATCCTTTACATAAATTCATTTGGATTAAATAGTCGTGTGAAGACCAGCCAATCATGCTATAGGATTTAGACAGAAGAGTTGTGGTAGATGACGCATAGATATCTGACGAACAAAAACAACGGGATAAAAGGCGTTTCCACACGAAAGCCCAGACACCAGCAAGATGGAGTGGAGAGGGAGGAGGTCTTGCGATGCACTGATGTACAAGGAAAGACACAAGAAGATTAATAAGGGGCCTTGACCAATACAAGGTTCATCTATCCTGATGAAGTCTTCCCCACATGAGTTGATAAAGTGTGTAGAGATACGCCTGACAGACCCTTTTGAGATATCGGTCACTATCTCGCTGGAGGAGGCTGACCTGCCAAGGAGGAGAATGTGGGCGAATTGGCCCATATCGTGTTCATCTTTAAGAGAGGAGATCTGGGGAATCGGGCTGCGCTACAGACCAGGCCATTTCTCGAGTGTGGGGTCTGTTAAACATTGGAAGAGATAACCAGAAAGCATATGGACGACTGCTTGCAAGAACGAAGCTGGGAGATGTGTAACGCGCTATGTTTATAGAACACATAATTCCCTCCTACAGCCAGGATTCGAACCTCGGACCATTTGCTTGGTACCTGGGTGCTCTTCTGACCACTGGGCTATAATTGTCCATAAATCCAACAGCCATTTCCCCATCATGGGCGGCATAGCCGAGTGGTTAGCATACCCACCTACCTCGTAAATGTTACAGGGTTCGAATCCTTGCTGTTGGAGAGCATTATGCTATATATATATATATTTTTTTTTTCTTTCATACTATTCGCCATTTCCCACATTAGCGAGGTAGCGTTAAGAACAGAGGACTGGGCCTTTGAGGAAATATCCTCACCTGGCCCCCTTCTCTGTTCCTTCTTTTGGAAAAAAAAAAAAAAAAAAAAAAAAAAAAATGAGAGGGGAATATATATATATATATATATATATATATATATATATATATATATATATATATATATATATATATATATATATTACCTTCAGCATACAAAGGAGGTCATTGAACATTATTGTTGCACTCATTCTAAACATTATGCTAATTGCAATCTAATTACAGTCCGCCCTGGTTCATTTTCTCTAATTTAAATCAAATCTTCATGTCATTATGCAAATGAACATGGGGATACAATGTGCGATATTTAATGATGTATGACATTCATAAAATGCTTGGTGTCACGCGCGGCAACACGGGGGAAAAAAAAAGCCACTGTAATCATATGGGAATATTTGGCGCTGCTGTCATTTTGGCATGACGGTCGTGTGACCCTGCTGTAGTGTCATGACAGGTGCCCCACCCCGCTGTTCAACAGACATCTGTTGTCCTCCCGCCACAGGTGTTCAACAGACCTCTGTTGTCCTCTCGCCTCACGGGTGTTCAACAGACATCTGCTACCCTCCCACCACAGCTGTTCCACAGACATCTGCTGTCCTCCCGTCACAGCTGTTCAACAGACATCTGCTGTCCTCCCGCCACAGCTGTGACCCCACAGCTGGCCCCCTCCTCTCTCCACCCTAATGGTCTATTGAAGGTCACAGACGCCGATCTCCGGGTGTCATTCCCATCCACAAATGTCTCGTGGAAAGATTCGAACCTTTCTTGTCTCGTGTCGGGTCTCCGTCACCCGGCCGGGGTGTGACGTCTATGCTGAGACTGACGCTGGCCGGGGTGTGACGTCATGCTGAGACTGACGCTGCCCGGGGTGTGACGCCATGCTGGGACTGCTGCTGGCCGGGGTGCGACGTCATATATCTACGCTCCCCCATCAGGAGGATGTAGTGTTTATTCCGTGACGCGTGCGCTGAGGGCCCTGCCCCTGGCCACCGTATGATGGACGGTATCAGCGCCATGGACGGCAAGTTGGTGTAAGGAAAATACGGGGGAAAGAAAAAAAAAGATGGAAAATACGGATGAGAATGGAAAATACGGGAAAGATGAAGATATGAAACACCAAGTCAACCTTATACCTGTTGGCATTGAAGCTGTTGCTACCAACATCCCGAGGCCATTGTCTGAACCTGAATTACCATCTTACCCGCCTCCATACAACCAGGGCAGGGTTACCTAGCGGCGTCTCCTATGTTTGTCTAAGAAGCGAGAGCGGGGGCTTCGGCGAGGCAAGGGGCCCGTGGCAGGCGAAGATGCAGCGTGGTGTGGTAGGCGAAGACGCAGCGTGGCGTGGCAGACGAAGACGTAGCGTGGCGTGAGAGGCGAAGACCTCTGGCGTGGCGTGGCAGACGAAGACGTAGCGTGGCGTGGCAGGCGAAGACGTAGCGTGGCGTGGCAGACGAAGACGTAGCGTGGCGAGGCAGGCGAAGACCTAGCGTGGCGGAAGTACCCATCTCGCTCGACCTCACAGTGAGGCAAGAGCTGGCTCACTCCTCACTCGGGTGCAGCCTGATCCAGGCTTCTGCACTTAGCCGTTCACTGCCACAACCTAGTGCCTGACCCACGCTAACCATTCATGTTCTTCCAATACTTCACAACCAACCTGTACCAACCAAATCCCCCTCCCCCTCTCTACCAGGACTTCTACCCGCCCCGCATGCTATACTATCTCCCTCTTCTCAGAGCTTCTCCGCAGCCCCTCTGGTGGTGGCAAGGGCTGGTGAGTGAGACGCGACACACCAAGAACCACACGTTGTCGTGGACACAGCACCTGACGCGCGCTCGGACGCACGGAGGAAGGAAGGACGCCCTCCTCTAACAAATGTACTTGTTCACCACACACTGTCGTGGACACAGCACCTGACGCGCGCTCGGACGCACGGAGGAAGGAAGGACGCCCTCCTCTAACAAATGTACTTGTTCACCACACACTGTCGTGGACACAGCACCTGACGCGCGCTCGGACGCACGGAGGAAGGAAGGACGCCCTCCTCTAACAAATGTACTTGTTCACCACACATTGTCGTGGACACAGCACCTGAAGCGCGCTCGGACGCACGGAGAAAGGAAGGACGCCCTCCTTTAACAATGTAGTTCTTATCTAAGATATTGTTCTGGGAAGACCTTCCTGAGGTCATGTGTCTAATGAATTTCCAGTGACAGCTGCGAACCTCTGGTGCTCAGGTATGTTTTCTGGGGTCTGAGGCGATTCTCCTGAGGGGCGCCTGCTCTGTGATGACTCTGCTGACGGTGGTCTGCTCGATGGCAACCCTCCTGACGATGATCTGCTCTATGGCAACCCTCCTGACGATGGTCTACTCTATGGCAACCCTCCTGACGGTGGTCTGCTCTATGGCAACCCACCTGACGGTGGTCTACTCTGCAGCAACCTTCCTGAGGATGGTCTTTGTGGCAACCCTCCTGACGGTGGTCCGCTCTGTGGCAACCCTCCTGACGGTGGTCCGCTCTGTGGCAACCCTCCTGACGGTGGTCTGCTGTGTGGCAACCCTCCTGACGGTGGTCTGCTGTGTGGCAACCCTCCTGACGGTGGTCTGCTCTGTGGCAACCCTCCTGACGGTGGACTTTGTGGCAACCCTCCAGACGGGATCTCATTTCGACGAGCCAAAGCCACGGTATATGCGAGACGTTACATATGTAAACATGATAATGAAAGGCTCTTCTGAAAAGGAAGTTGAATACCAATGTCCCGCCAACGAAAAGAAAAAAAAAAAGACAATCGCTCTTTTCGTTTCTATTCTAATTCTCTTAGAAACCTTTTGAATTAGAAAAAAAAATGCCATGGATACAGTCACGCGAATGAGTGGTTTGGAAGACTATGAGGGTGAGGGGAAACCCATGATGTGGTGTGGGAAGACTATGAGGGTGAGGGGAAACCCATGATGTGGTGTGGGAAGACTATGAGGGTGAGGGGAAACCCATGATGTGGTGTGGGAAGAATATGAGGGTGAGGGGAAACCCATGATTGGTGTGGGGAGGGTGAGGGGAAACCTATAATGTGGTGTGGGAAGACTATGAGGGTGAGGGGTAACTCATGATGTGGTGTGGGAAGACTATGAGGGTGAGGGGAAACCCATGATGTGGTGTGGGGAGATTATGAGGGTAAGGGGTAACTCATGATGTGGTGTAGGAAGACTATGAGGGGTGAGGGAAACCCATGATGCCTAGGGCAGGTATGAGGTGAGAGTGACTGCAGCCTCTCGCCCGGGCTGCTGGTGAGGGAGAGGAGAGGAGAGGAGAGGAGAGAGAGAGAGAGAGAAAGAGAGAGAGAGAGAGAGAGAGAGAGAGAGAGAGAGAGAGAGAGAGAGAGAGAGAGAGAGAGAGAGAGAGAGAGAGAGATAGAGAGAGAGAGAGCACGAAGTACAGGATGGGGTCAAAGGTGAGGGTTACAATGACCGTCTAAGAGGAGGTCAGGCCAGGCTACGCCTCTTGTACTGTAACATGTTACACGCGTTAAAGAGGAACTGTGCCAAGACAACGTAACCAAGTCGACGTAACCAAGATGACGTAACCAAGACGACGTAACCAAGTCGACGTAACCAAGACGACGTAACCAAGACGACGTAACCAAGACGACGTAACCAGGTCGACGTAACGAAGACGACGTAATCAAGACGACGTAACCAAGTCGACGTAACCAAGTCGACGTAACCAAGTCGACGTAACCAGGTCGACGTAACCAAGTCGACGTAACCAAGTCGACGTAACTGTTTAGTAACACGGTGCTGGGAGTATAGAGAGGTGACAGTGTAACGGATGTGTTTGGGGGAGGGGGAAGGGAGGGATGATGTTGGTCTGGGGAGATAAAACAGGTGGTGAGGGCGAGACACAAACCTAGAGTGGGGTGTTTACTGGGGAAGGGAGGGGGGGTGATAGATGGCGATGAGAGTTGTGTAGGGAGGGGAGAGAGAGAGAGGGAGAGGGACGGGCCAGAGGGAGGGTGAGAAGCAGGGGGGAACTCCCCCCCCCCCCCCCCAGGATGGTGAGGAGCAGAGACCCCAGCCCGCCCCCAGGCCCCCTTTCCTCCTGCAGGTGGTGTCCGAGACAGATGAAGGGGGGATATCCCCAGGTGATGATAACAAGTGTGCTTACGACCGAGCTCTGGCAGCGGGAGCAGAGCGGAGGAAGCGATGGGTCCAATATTTACCGCGCTCCGGCGGAGATAGATGGACAGATAGAGAATCACCTTGGCCGAGCTGCTTGGCCCCAGGCCTGGCCCGGCCTCACTCACCCCCCCCCCCCACTCTACACACACACATACACACACACACACACACACACACACACACACGGAAGGCAAAATGCCAGCTAACACAACGGCGGAAAACAGGTGATGATATTGAGGTAATTTGCCCTTCCCCGTTATCTCCCTCCTGGAGGAGGCCGCCCGTGGCGCGGGGAAGTGTTATAGATACATGAGGTTATGGGGGAGGGATACGGGATACGGGAAATATGTATGGTTATGAAAATGAGGGAGCGAGGCTCGGAGAGGGAGTGAGGGAGGAGCGGGGCTGCGTTCTGATGCGTTCGGACGCCAGAGGCTGGGGTGTGGGCTGTGAGCGCGGGAAGCTGGGGAGTGGGCGGGCGGGGTGCGGATGTGAGCGGGGTGAAGGAGCCTCTGTTGTCGGAGGGCTGTGAGCGCGGGAGGCTGGGGAGTGTGGACGGGGTGCGGGAGGGAGGGGTGAGGTTTGGCAGCGGGTGAGGAGGGCCGGGGTGAGAGCAGGGGGGCTTCTCCCCTCCACTCTATAGCCTGTCGGATTGTCCAGCCAATACACTGGATCAATCCCTCTCCCCCCCCCCCCCCCCCTGGCAGCCCTTGCCTTATGAATACTGACGTCCCCACATTCCTTCTTCTCTCTTCCTCTTTTGCCATATCTTTGAACATCACGGGGAGGAAAGATACCGCCTCGATTATCTTCAACAAGCCCACGATCATTTCCGATACATACATAACAATTCACTTTAAAACTACGCGAAGAAAATATGGGTTTTCGTGTAAGAGACGAAGCCGGTAACATGTGGGAGGGGATGGTCGACAACCCCGTGGGTAGATTCTGAAATGAGGTTGAAGGTTAGGTACTGGAGGTTGATAAGTCAGTAGCCAGGAGGTTAACAGCGGGGATATGAAGGGATGGTTGGTCGACCTACGACTAATGTAGGTAGACTGGTCGACCAAGGATGGATCGACAGCTCCAAACACTGCTACTATTAACAATTAGTTAGCTGGGTTACATCACCAGTAGTACAGTGGTACAGCTTCTTAGCTCCTGAAGAACAGCTTAAATACTTGAGAACGGCTGCTTAGAATGTCGACTCAACTCCTTAAGAAGAACAATCTACCTCTTTAAGAACGACACAACTCCCTTGGGAAGACGACTTAATCCCTTGAGAACGACTCAACCCTTCAAGATTACTGAAAATCCCTTGGGAAGACGACTTAATGCCTTGAGAACGACGAGGTAACCACATCAGCTCAACGACTTCATCTCCTGAATAGGACGACACCAACCTATCGGTAAGACGACCCCAAGAGTCGAGAAGACGACGTATCAAGGCTGCTGAAGCATCGTACTCACGAAGGTAAGTCATCGAAATCAATGGCTTACCATCGTACTCAAGTTAAGTGGTCGTACTTGAAAAGTAAAATCTTTGTACTCAAAAAGTTAACTCATTGTACCCAAGAAGTAAAGTCGTTGTACTCAAGAAGTAAAGTCATCGTATTCAAGAAGTTAAGTCGACATACTCAAGAAGTAAAATCATCGTACTCAAGTTAAGTCATCGTACTCTGGAAGTTAAGTCATCGTACTCTGGAAGTTAAGTCATCGTACTCTGGAAGTTAAGTCATCGTACACTGGAAGTTAAGTCATCGTGCTCGAGCTAATATCAACGACTTCGACATAAGCAGGATGACACATCATTTCCAGAGCACGGCAACAAAAAATGAAAACTGTTTAAAGCAGTTAATGAATAACGCACACAATATGACTGAGGCCTTAACGACCCTCCCAGTCGATGGGCCTAAAGAGGAAATGGTCAACCGACCAACCAACCAACAGGCCCGTGCACCAGCCCAGCTAGCAATGAGGCTGGCTGCATATCAACATGTACAAAAAAAAAAAATTTTTTTAAGGGGGGCACCAAACCATAACCCACATCAAACGCGTCGAACTTAACATTATTCATCAACTTGATGATCATTTTGCATATCATACATTCGTTGCCCTGCTTCCCGTAACATACTTTAGTGTAAAAAAAAATATGATCATTAGTATTCATGCAATATCTATTGACCAAACACCTTTGACACAAACAATAAACATGGTATCAATAGCCGTACAACTCTTGACACAAATAGTAAACATGGTATCAATAACCATACTCAATAAAAGTCTTCCATTACCTGGTCATCATTCACAAGGAACATCCAGCCTTATATATGCGCTACGTGTCGAGATGATGAAGAAGGCTTGATAACCAGCTGCTCACCCTATTATCAGCACGATCTCAACCTCACGTATGAATTACCTGATGCCCCTCACTTTATACGAGACTTGTGAGCTTGGAATACACCTACCTGCTTCTTGAATGATATCTTCGCGACACCTGCAGACCACGGCAGTTGGTGACACGAGTGTGTACATATATATATATATATATATATATATATATATATATATATATATATATATATATATATATATATATATATATATATATATTCCTATGGGTCCAAGAGGAAAATGAAACACGATAAGTTCCCAAGTGCACTTTCGTGTAATAATCACATCATCAGGGGAGACACAAGATAGAAATATAACAGTCAGTTGATATACATCGAAGAGACGAAGCTAGGACGCCATTTGGTAAACATGTGATTGTCCAATGACATGTTTACCATGTATATATATATATATATATATATATAATATATATATATATATATATATATATATATATATATATACATATATATATATATATATATATAGTGCAATTTTTGAAAGAGAGAGATTCTGTGATCTTTGGCCCGGCAGTGCTATCTGCCACCACTGGGCGTTCCACGTATGCGTCACTGGGGAAGAACCAAACTTTTTTCAAAGCAGTGCATCCCTCTTTCCCTCCACCTCCTCTGCCTTCCCGTTAACGGCAAGAGTGTAAACAAACAGTTCTCGTGAAAAGGGTTTATGAGAAAGATTATACGATCAGGGAAAACGTCCAAACATCCCGAATCATGGAGCTCTGCTGTTATTCTTTTTTCTTTTCTTTCTTCTTGAAATCATCTCAATACGAAGGTGCCTCTCCACAGGTTAAGAAATCTGTCCCCGTTACTTAACTCCCTGAAACTCCTGCTGGACCAAAGAGGAGTGATGCGACCTAGGGCTTCACCCAAACCTGGATTAATGTGACATCATCCTCGCCAAACTGGGAGTGATACCATGTCAGCATCTCCCAAAACCAGGATTAACGGAGAGGGAGGTGGACGGCACACGGGTCAGCAACGTACGAATGTGGAATACAGAACATCAGCCTAGCACGACGGAGAGGAAATGTGACGTAACTATGGTCCAAGATTGGGAATAATGTTCCTACTAAGCTCGCGCTCTTAGTGTCCACAGCCTTGCAACACCTACGCTCGCACTCATACTGCCCGCCTTGCTAACAACACCTAGTCTCGCAGGCATACTGCCCGCCTTGCTAACAACACCTAGTCTCGCAGGCATACTGCCCGCCTTGCTGACAACACCTACGCTCGCACTCATACTGCCCTCCTTGCTGACAACACCTAGTCTCGCACTCGTACTGCCCGCCTCGCGAACTACTGATATCAGTACATGATGGATCTTGGGTAAGCCTTGAAAAGCAGCAGAAACCCTCAAGCTTTCTGGTGAAAGCGTATTCCTGAGCAGCACTGGGTTTCATAATTCCACAGAAAAAGACCAAAATCATATCCTAAAGACAATCTTGCCGACCATGACTTGAACCAGCTGCTGTGAGGCACATCCAGAGTGTCATCTGGTGATCTGCTTCACAACGTTACGACCCTTGAGCACGAAGAGATGATGACCCTTGGCTTTGGAACACACTACTCCAACTCAGACGAAAGGCAATGCCATCAGGCCCAAATGTCGTACTGTCTGCTGAAGGGTTGTAAAGTTTTTATTTTTTTCTAAAGTTAAGTACAGACATAATCCGGGGGTAGACAGAGAGGCTACAGCATCAAATTGCCTTATCAAATTGCCGCGATACGTAATTATCAGCAAGTCAGATTTTCTATCCTGGACGTAACTTCCGTTTACGATGCGTCCTCCGCCGCACCCATAAAGCCAGACATACGATGTGTTTATGTTGATGGATTTAACGGCTTTCAACAGTTACGGTCATTAAGCGTGACTCCTTTCCATACGTCAGACACACACAGTATATAAAAACTGTCCGGATATGAAGTATATTTAAACCAGTTTCTCATACCATCACGACGGGTACCGGTTAAGCTGGAGATGCCACGAACCTTAAAATTTTTATCAAAAGACATATTGGTTCAACATCTCTCAATTTACTTTTGATTTTGTCCCCTCTATTGAAAAAAATATTGACCATTTTGAAATACGGATTTTGCTTCAATACCTGATGACAGTATTTTGTTGCTATGAATATCATATACGATATATATATGCCAGCGTTTCGCACTACTGACTCAGTCCGATACAGACCCTGATAATGTGATTAAGTAATCACATTGCTGAAATTGACATTCATTACGTCCTGAAATTAGTTTTGAATATATGTGAATGATACATAAACATGGTCCTAAAGTAGAACTGTTGGGTGAATGGTTGTTTGAGGCTTAGGCTTTTCCAGTACAAGGGTCTTTAAGGCGTCAATTTCAAATCATAACCACCAACTGAGGAGTTTGAACCATCTTCTGGTGTTAAAGATGATTCCAAACCCGCATGCATTCTCACTGTGTGTGTGTATGGCCTAAACTAAATGTGTGACTTTACTGTAAGTAAAAGACAAACGATTTACGTATTTTTTTTCCTTTTTACATCTACGAGAGATGTTGCTTCAAGTAACATGCCACCATATCTGTAAAAGAAAAAGTCAAATACAGTTAAACTCAATGCGGTCTGTACTTAATGACTGCTGGATAGTTGAAGTTGTACTTCCAATATTGGAAACTGTAATATCTAACTTTGTCTTTCTCAGCTTGCCTCATACAGGAGTCCAATATGTGTTCCTTCAACAGCTGAACAGTAGCGCAGCTTCTGCCAGCGCAACTGCTAATGCCCCTCCTAACCTTACGAGTCTGACGAACAGCTGATCTCCCATGCCAGACGACCGTCTTTTCTTAACTACACATTTTATTAACTTTCACAAGTTAATCATCATCAGACAAGATGCGGTCCATGCACGGTTAGGCACAATATTTGTGCTTCTTTAAAAAAACAAAGAATCACATTACCACCAAACATTTACTGCAATGCGAGACTCGAGGGGAGGGGGAGGAAGGCAAAAGCAAGCGTCTCGCGAGACATGTTGGGTCACTGCCAGTAATGCATGCGAGCACCAAGTGTCACACAGCCCTGTCAAGACCCTCTCACCTGAGGCAGCTGTGCGTTGACACCTCTTTCCAGGGAAATTTGAGAAAACTCCAGACCTTCCTGCCTGTCCTGGGCTGTACCTGAATTCAATAAGCGTAGCTGGCAGGCTATTTCTGACGCGCCCGCGAAATGGAGAGAAACAGTTTACTTTTGAAAGTGCTTGGTGTCACAGTCACGCTCCCGAGTGCTTGCATGCGTTAGGAGGGGTGTCTGTCTGTGAGGCAAGCAAGCGCCTGCAAGTTTATACATTTTATGTACGAGTTCTCCTGGAGCCTTCTGGCCATCAGTCCCCTAACTGTATATTGATAATGGCGCTCCTCCCAGACCGACACCTGGTGCCACAGCCAGCACCCACACCCTCCCATCATGCATACTGAAGCATCCCGGAAAACGACGTTATGCGCAACGACAGCATAAACGATGAAGACTGCGCATGTGTGGTTCTAACAGACACGTATATACATACAAACCCGACCTGCAGTGTTTCGTCTGACATTATGGCATCGTATACGGTTATGGCCTTTTGCGGGGATTTTTATGCGGCTCTTAAGTATCTGAAACTCGCTACGATTCTCTGTTGGTTTACAAGTAACTTTACGAAGAGCGCTACCCTCCGGTTGCCAGCACAAGTAACATCCCTGCATGTTTATCATTTCCTTTCGTTGTCGGAGCTTAAGATCATAGTTTTGCAGCACTTCCAGATGACATGAACACAGAGGATCAGCCGTGAGGAACGGGTCCCTGACCGGGAAATTTTGCTCAAGCCTTGACATTATACAGGCGATCCCTTTGTAAACACACGTCGTCTGCAACCTCAAATGCGTCGTGAATGACCGAGATACGAGAGGATAATTTCTCCACCTTCCATCTGAGCTGGGAGGCCAAATTACCTACATATTCATAATTGCTTGTATCGCAGACGGTGGCCTCAGCGCGAGCAGACCAACCTAGCCTAATACACTCCGAGTGATCGATTTTAGTGATGCAAGTCGACAGTCGGCCGACCCTTACACTCGACGCCACAGGAATCGATGGCGAAAATACAGCGGAGGAGGTCGGAGTTGCGAACCTTCTGGTCGATGTCGCTTGCGCTCAGGTCAATTGTAATTTCTAGAAATGCATCGTTCCCAAAATGCGAAGGTTTATCAAGCCCCGGCACCTCGCCTTGACATTTACATGGGGGCAGACTCTTTTTCAATCTCTTCCACGCTAAGCTGAGCTTTGTAACCAGATCACAAAAGTAAACACACGCTAACGAACACCACCAGGTCATGAAATTATAAATATCCCAAGTGTGGGACGCTGTGTCCCGCCCACACACTACACACGCATCCGACCCTTCCAGAATCTAGTGTTGGGACTCCTCTAGGTAAACCACAGCAGCTCTCCCTATATTCCCTTTATGAAATCGGTGTATTAAAGGAGAAGAGAGGAGGAAGAAGAAGAAGAAGAAGAATAGGAAGAAGAACAAGAAGAAAGTTAACCATCATCAAAAACTGAGCAACATCGTTTGAAACAACTAGTGCAAAGTTTGGGTTTCCTGCGTATCAGAAATTCGAGACACGATGTTTCGTTTTACGATTATTCCTGCATTTTTACTTAATTACTTGACCATGAGGAATGTGTAGTCGATCTTTTTCCTGCCGCACTTTCTCGTCAGCGGACGGAATTTCCTGCTTGGGCAGCCACACCCACATCCAACCACATACCCCGCAAGGTAGATGCAGTACCCATACAATCTTCCTTCAGGGATCCAAAAATTCCGTCTCGAGAAGCTTATATAACATACGGACATTTGGATGGCACCTTCATCAAGCAATCAATCCACCAATTACCTACCTAACGAGTCCAATGCAGCCTAACAAGGATAACGATTTTACAGTAAAACTGTGCTGGAAATACTGATACTGATTAATACTTTTGCAAAGAGGTTCAGTAGGGCACAAAGAGGATTATTCCCAACACGATGCCACGGCAACCTAACACGGGTAGCTATTTTACCAAAAACCTGTGCAGGGAATACTGATAATGATTAATACATGAGCAATCAGGTTAAGAAAGGACTCATAGCGAATCATACTCAACACATCTTCGCTTCCCATCCAGGATCTGGGCACAGGCAAAGCGGGAGGAAGACGAGGAATGCCATCAAGAATTTGTGGGGGATGTATTTGATCACACGCTTCACGCACCCTAGCGCACGGCGACCCAATCGCTCGTATTTATGCCTCGCTCTCGTAAGCTATTGGTAACGTCAGCTAGATAAAATCACACGTCAGCTTATGTGTTGCCAGGAGGGAAAAGCGTCACTTGACAAATAAGCCAAACTAGAGAAACTATCCTAACTAGTAAAACTAGCCTAGTCTTGGATCCTAATTAGATAGGGTTATCACTGAAATCCTGGCTACTATACACGCTTACCTTTGGAGGAGAGTTGACGCTGTATAGGGCTGAGGCAAGGGTGGACCCGGAGGTGAGGTCAGGGCAGGAAGTGGTGGAGGGTGTTGGGGTCCATGTCTGGGTATTGACGGTAAGGCGGGATCAACGTTAGCCGCTGTCCATCACCGTCCTAACTATGGGGTGGTGACCCGTCAGTTACCGTCCACTACGCTGCTCCGCCACATTGTCTTCTCCAGCATTCACATCCACCTTTTATCTGGAAATATAGTTAGTGCATTGTTACATGACAGCTAGAGACTGGCTGTGAACGAATGGGGCCCTTGTTGTCTTTTCCTAGCGCTACCTCGCACACATGAGGGGGGAGGGGGTTGTTATTACATGTGTGGCGGGGTGGCGATGGAAATGAATAAAGGCAGACAGTATGAATTATGTACACGTGTATATATGTATATGTCTGTGTGTGTATATACATGTATACGTTGAGATGTATAGGTATGTATATTTGCGTGTGTGGACGTGTATGTATATACATGTGTATGTGGATGGGTTGGGCCATTCTTTCGTCTGTTTCCTTGCGCTACCTCGCTAACGCGGGAGACAGCGACAAAGAGTATAAGATAAGAAGATATATATATATATATATATATATATATATATATATATATATATTATTTTTTCTTTATACTATTCGCCATTTCCTGCGTTAACGAGGTAGCGTGAAGAACAGAGGACTGGGCCTTCGAGGGAATATCCTCACCTGGCCCCCTTCTCTGTTCTTTCTTTTGGAAAATTGAAAAAAAAAAAAAAATGAGAGGGGAGGATTTCCAGCCACCCGCTCCCTCCCCTTTTAGTCGCCTTCTACGACACGCAGGGAATACGTGGGAAGTATTCTTTCCCCCCTATTCCCAGGGAATATATATAACAAAATTAAACCGACAAATCTTGATTATAGATAGAACAGAAGAACCCAAAGGTATGTATCATATCCAGTGAATGTGGACACACGTATGTAATTAGGTAAAAGCAATTCAGCGACGAATACTTTGAAAGTTGTTGACGGTGCACGATGACGTCAGAACACATCAACTCTCCCTCCTCACCTCTGGCCTCACTGCTGTGTCTTTGTACTTATGTTTGGATCGTTGTTTACCAACTGACATCACGATACTGTTGGTATTTTACAGAAACGGTGCACTGGCATCTCTCACGTTGTACCTATCAGTTACTTACCTTAATGATATCTAGTATTTAGAACATCAGACACAATACAGTGGTGTGGTACCGCGACACTGCCTAGCCTCGACCAACCTTCACTATTGTGTGTACAGCTGACGGACGCGTAACTGCATATTACCCACAACTCTACAGCTGTTGGGATTCGAATGACCACCGAAGCGTCGAAACCCGAAAGCACCCCGTAACTACGCTTTGCTTGTTATCTCCAATCTGTGAACCACACGCTCACCCCATCGGCTGCTGATGTAGTCAATAGGTTGTATCATGGCCACGTATGATTATCCCAACATATAAAAAGGACGTCTTGGCCCGGGGAAAAAGGCGGGGGTTACAGACTGAGCATAGGATAGGTACCATGCGGTAATGGTCGGTGTGGCGGGGGCAACGTTGATGTGTTGGGTCGGCCAGCCATATAACGTTCATGCAGCATTACCAACCCCCAACTATTGTAAATGACCGACGCTTAGGCGCTACTCGCTGTTGGTCACCATAATACTCTCCAAAATACACCTGGACACATGTTTTATGTCTACAATTTATCAATGTAACAGCGTGACTATGTCTGGAAATGTGCCTATTCCCGTGTTACTGTTATTTCGACATATTTGCACATGTAGCGCAGTTTATAACTAGGCTCCTGCAACGCTGCGGATAACGCCTTTATCTAATTGATAACGAATATTAGGACTACGTGGTACAGTTAGTTACATTCAGTCTCTGATATTCTATCTATAGTCTAGATTTGTCAGCATAATTTTGAATCCTCTCTCTCTCTCTCTCTCTCTCTCTCTCTCTCTCTCTCTCTCTCTCTCTCTCTCTCTCTCTCTCTCTCTCTCTCTCTCGGAAAGCAAAAATGGGTATGTTTGAAGGAATAGTGGTTCCAACAATGTTGTATGGTTGCGAGGCGTGGGCTATGGATAGAGTTGTGCGCAGGAGGATGGATGTGCTGGAAATGAGATGTTTGAGGACAATGTGTGGTGTGAGGTGGTTTGATTGAGTGAGTAACGTAAGGGTAAGAGAGATGTGTGGAAATAAAAAGAGCGTGGTTGAGAGAGCAGAAGAGGGTGTTTTGAAGTGGTTTGGGCACATGGAGAGAATGAGTGAGGAAAGATTGACCAAGAGGGTATATGTGTCGGAGGTGGAGGGAACGAGGAGAAGAGGGAGACCAAATTGGAGGTGGAAAGATGGAGTGAAAAAGATTTTGTGTGATCGGGGCCTGAACATGCAGGAGGGTGAAAGGAGGGCAAGGAATAGAGTGAATTGGAGCGATGTGGTGTACCGGGGTTGACGTGCTGTCAGTGGATTGAATCAGGGCATGTGAGGCGTCTGGGGTAAACCATGGAAAGCTGTGTAGGTATGTATATTTGCGTGCGTGGACGTATGTATATGCATGTGTATGGGGGGGGGGGGGGTTGAGCCGTTTCTTTCGTCTGTTTCCTTGCGCTACCTCGCAAACGCGGGAGACAGCGACAAAGTATAATAAAAAAAATAATATATATATATATATATATATATATATATATATATATATATATATATATATATATATATATGTTGGGCAGACTGGTAAGGATCCTTCTGTTAGACTTAACTTACGGAACATAAATATAGTATAAGAACGGGACAAGAATCAAATGCCTTGTTTAATCACGTTAAAAACTATGATCATTGTATTGACTGAAGTAATGCCATCTCAGTTATTAAATCTAACTCTATTACCGCGAGAAATATCATTGAATCTTCTATTATTGAATACACAGAGAATTATAATCATAATATTAGTGACGGTCTATACAAATTGGATAACTTTATTGTTCATAAAATTTGTAAAACAATTCACCTTGTCCACATAATAAGTTTATGATACGCTCGTCTGTCTTGGACAATCGCACATTTACCAAATGGCGTCCTTAGCTACGTCTCTTCGTTGTTTTTATCAACTGACTGTTATATTTCTCTCTTATGTCTTCCCTGATGATGTGATTATCACACGAAAGTGCACTTGGGAACTTATAGTGTCTCATTTTCCCCATAGACTCATATGAATATATATATATATATATATATATATTTACTGTTCTTCATTTTAAATCTTTTAATCAACTGCACAAGACAACTGATCTGACGTCACAAGTTAGAAAGCTGAGAGCAAAATGACATCCTCATCCAATACACGCCTGCCTTATCCCTCCCTTCCTCCCTCCCTTTCATTCACCCTTAAGCTACATCCAGGGAAAAGTGAGGTGGGAAATGTTGAATTTCGTAAAAATGGGACGATGAAGCGACACCTACCTAGCACAACAGATTAGGTTAGCTTAGGATATCGCTACGCTTTAGTTTGTAGTAAAATTGGCCAAACGATTTGCTTTTTCTTAGGATATTCAGGTTGGTAACCACAGATACATTCATATCTACGTGATATGGGCCAGGCAAGGAAGCTCTAGCCAACACTCTAGAGTTTTCCGTTGATCACAAAGACAACGAGGCACTCCTACGATACACACTTCTCGCAAGCGAGAGATGAGAAACCTTTATAAGGTTCTGTTTCGCTTAGATCCCCCAAACACCCATCATGTGAGACGATGATCAGCAATTATTCAAAGAGGTTCACGGAAGATTCGACGAACGTAAGGCTCTATTTTCCCTCCTGAAACGAGGAAGGCGAACACGAACTTGCAAGTATAACATTGATTTCACGCGAACTTTGCATTACGAATATTTCAACAGCGGACGCAAAATCTTGAAAATATCTTTAGAAAATTACAGACGACGAAAAGAAAATTACTTAAAAAGAAAGGTCATTTACAGCAAAATAACCGCATAAATATGAAGAAAAAAAAACTTGAAGAAGTACAGAAGAATGCCGCACTCGGTCTTCGATTTATAGGAAAGGAATATTAGTGGAACAAAACAAAGAAGCGGAAAAGAGGTATCTGCGCGTGGCTGGCGCTGCCTATTGTCTCATTTTTTTTCCTTCAGAGAAAATCAGATATCTTTCAGTTCGTTCTCTCAACATATTCGTTCGTTTCTCGATAACTGAAACAACTTTTCTGCAATATTATGGAGTCGACAAGATCGTTATGAAGTTGGTACAAGTAAATAATTATCATGTCCTGTTTTTAAACACCCACCCAGGGTCAAGCGCATGGGTTCGAATCCTGGTTGCGGAAGTCGGACCACAGTCAACCCAGCTGTTCATCTACCCCTAGCGGTCGGTCGATATAATGGGTACCTTGCTCAGGCTAGGGTATATAGATTAGGAAAGTGTTCAATAAATGACATCAAAAAGAAAGATTTTACTGATGCAAAGAGATATGAGCGGTCTACAGCAAAGCAGCATTTGCAAGTTATGGGAAAGCAAGGAATAGTATATTAAATATGATAGGAACTGAGTGTGGACAGGGTAGGATACTATCCAGAACCTATCTATAAATTCACCGAGTTAATTTGTCGCTTAAAGAGCAGGTAACTGGTGGTAGATGAATGAAATAAGTTATTGCTAGCAGCAGAGAGAAGTGTGAAAAAGTTCAAGGGATGAGGCCTATGAGAACTAACCAACCATGCTGTACAAACAGGTAATAACATGAAGGCACTCCCTCACCGTACTGCACAATAGGTCATAACAAGCAGTTACCTACACACACACACACACACACACACACACACACACACACACATTTACATAATTTTCCCAATCACAAGATATTAACAAGCACGAAAATCAAATAAGATTTCTCTAAACTTTGATTAAGGGGTTCCAACATATTTTCACTCCCATGTTCTCCTGCGCACGTCAGCTCCCATTAATAACCTTTTCAGCGTAAAACTTTTCCTCCGTCATAATGAATAAAGAAACTTTTGTACCAGCTAAACTCCCATAGGTAGCTTGCCACTGTCGCTGGATAAGAATTTGAATCTTTATCCAGTATACAGTGTTACCCATATAAGCACAGAACGCTACTCACTTGTCAACCAGTATCATCAAAGAGCATAGCTTCCATCACAAACAGTTTAACTAAAACATTGTACTAATAATTTACGTAAACGCTTTTCAATCTCCACTTCAACGTCTTATTGCTTTATTTATGAGGAAGTAAATTTCAATCCCATCCTGTTAACCTGGTCGATATCCGTCTTTCCATCACCCCGGCCAGTGAGTGGGCGAGGCTACAAAACCTGACCCTTCCAAGTATGGACGTACCATTTACGCATCCACCATTTACGCATCCATCCTCACCCTGTACGCCATCTTTCTGACACTGCGGTCATTCATCCACCCCCTCTCATCCAACTCCTCTCATCCATCCATTCATTGCCAGGCCCTCAACAGCTCACTCGCCAGGTCAAGCCATATTTCTCTCTCGGTTTATATCTTCACACATACATACCTTGAGCCACATTATCAGACGTCTTCATAAAGGCTGGCTCTGACTGACTTACACCCGCCACGATGCGGGCCCGACCATCCTAGTTTTTCTCATCCATGCCTCTCTCTCTCTCTCTCTCTCTCTCTCTCTCTCTCTCTCTCTCTCTCTCTCTCTCTCTCTCTCTCTCTCTCCACTAGGGCAAGTATCAAGTGACGAAGTCCATAGATCATGAATGATAAAGAATTAATCTATAAAAAAAAAAAGAGCTACGTACACTACACACTAAATTTCTTAAAAAAAAGAAATATATGCCTGCAATAAAAGTGTCTTATGACAAAAAAAATAAAAGGCCGGAGCAACATCAAAGGAGAAAAAAATTAGATTTAACCTTAGCGAATTTAAAACTATTTCCAGATTGATGGAATTCAAAGATTTTATCAAAAATACGATGATATAATGAATTCTTGGCAAAATGGATGTAATATTCATCCTAAGTTAAGAGAACATATGAAATATTCCGAGGTCAACATAAAATACAAAACCCTGTGCTGAGATAAAATGAAGCATATTCCTTGGTCAGTGCAACAAAAGAAAACATTTCCAGATTAAGGAAATAAATTAATCTAACGTTATCTAGATTACAAGATAAAATATTCCTAGGTGAAGGGAGCACAAGAATATATTCTCCTAGTTTACAAGGTATTCCTAAATGAAAGAGTTACAAAGAATGTCTTAGATAATGAAATATAAAAAACAATTAACCAAAGGAAATATGATATATATTCTTATATCAATTGAAAAATTTGTCCCACTCTAAGAAAATAAGAACTTTTTTTCATTATCTAACGGAATGAGAGAAGCATTTCAAGGATAAGGTTTATGAAAAATATTTATAGGTTTAGAAATCAGAATAAAAAGAAATAGGCTATATTCATAGGCTTAGAAATCATGATAAAAAATAGGCTTATAAATCATAGTAAAAAGAAATAGGCTATATTCATAGGCTTAGAAACCACACTAAAAAGAATAATTTATATTCACAGGTTTAGAAATCATAATAAAAAAGGCTACATCTATAGGCTCATAAATCATAATAAAAGGAAATAAACTGTATTCATAGGCTTAGAAATCATATTAAAAGGAAATAGGCTATATTCATTGGCTTAGAAATCATATTAAAAAGAAACAGGCTATATTCACAGGTTTAGAGATCATAAAAAAAAAATTGACAATATAAGAATATTCTCTGGGAGAATACGTTAAAAGAAAAATCGTACGGCAGAAAAATATATAGATTATATAGGCTGAGGGAATACAAAATGTATTTCTCAGCTGAGTTCATTATATAAAGCATTTTCAGGCTAAGGGAATGTTAGAAATGGCTATAGGAGTACAATAAGAATGCTAAAAAAAACTACTAAAAATGATCTAGGCAATGAGAGTATGTCAAATATCTAGACAAAGGAAAGGGTAAGAATGATACAAAGATTAGGTCTAGGTAAGGTAATTATAAGGAAGAAATCGGGATCAAGGAATAAGCAAAAAGTAACTCTTGGGCTATAGTAAATTAAAGATTCATTGTCTTAGCTTTGGGAAACTATTAACATATGCGAAAAGTACTAAAACTGTGAAGGGAAAAAATCAGATAAAATGTCAATTATATATACATGAAGTTGAAAAAAATCTTCGGCTACGAAAACTGGTATTCATCAAATTATAGATATTGCATACCAGTAAATTGAGTAAAAAATGATGAAATAAAAAATTACCCTAGATTACCTAGACTACAGAAAAAAATAATTTCCTTCACTTGCACTACTTTACTTCAAAATCTATTCCCATTGAGAAATAAAGAAGAAAAAAACAACTACAAAATAAAGCGAACAAATTTTGGGGGAGACAAGAAACGATTAACTTTTTCACAAAAAAATAAATTTTGCGAGATGTTCCAGGAGAGCTTTGGCGGCCTCCCGTGTTAGCGAGGTAGCGTATATATATATATCCCTGGGGATAGTGGAGAAAGAATACTTCCCACGTATTCCCTGCGTGTCGTAGAAGGCGACTAAAAGGGAAGGGAGCGGGGGGCTGGAAATCCTCCCCTCTCGTTTTTTTTTTTTTAATTTTCCAAAAGAAGGAACAGAGAAGAGGGCCAGGTGAGGATATTCCCTCAAAGGCCCAGTCCTCTGTTCTTAACGCTACCTCGCTATCGCGGGAAATGGCGAATAGTATGAAAAAAAAAATATATATATATATATATATATATATATATATATAAATATATATATATATATATATATATATACATATATATATATATATATATATATATATATATATATATATATATATATATATATTCTGGGCTACACAGTGAAGTCATTACTCACCTGGAAGCCAGTAATTGGCAAGACTATGCAAGTCTCCAGTCACGAATACAAGACTCCAGTGGGGTCAGGCCCTGAATGAACGACAGGAGAAAAAATAATCCAGGAATGAAAGAGTACGAATCTTTTTTTAAACAAGCTAAAAGGAAGAAAGGTGTATCTTGTACGTAAGAGATATGACGATAAAACCTTTATTTTAGCAGCACGACGAGGTTATGAACAACAATGCTCACTTAATTGAATACCTTATCGAATAACAATACGCAAGTAATAACTAAGAGGAGCTTAAAAGGAGGGAAAATGAAGGATTAGATATCGTAAAGCGATAGAAAACAAGTAGAAATTATGAGAACCTTTATGAACAAAGCATACCTTTCTGTACGGCCTGAGATCCACCTTTATTTGCAATATTTCATGTGTACCTTGTCATCGCTTTCTGCTCTCGTCTTCGTGTATAAGATTGGAAAGCCAATAGAGGAAGTGAGGAGAGAAACTTCCAATAATAGATTTCAAATACACACAAAAGGTCTTTAATTATCTAAACGTGGGATCGAAGACTTTAAGTCTATTTTGTTTCATAATTCGATAAGGTGTTGATGTGACGTCAGGGTTTTGTATACAAAGAGACGTTAAAGAATCTGAATCTTTATTTAAGAGAGGATTCCTTTAATCTCATAGTTAAAGGCTATTAAAATGTGATAAGTGATTGCAGTTATCTAGATTATTGTCTTAATTGATAATATTCTATTGTTTATGTCCATCAGCATGTTTATCCAGCCTTTAACAATCTGGAGTCTGGTTGTGATTGAACTCTTCAGGTCTATATGGCGTCAATAGAACGACAAAAAAGTTATTGTTGACATTCTAATACGTCATAAACCCTTCGTGCCGCTTGACAGTGACCTTAGTGACAATCGGAACAGGAATTAAACCTTGAAAAACAAGTTAAAGTGATAGAAAAATGTAGCAGATTTACTCTCCTGTTTAAGGTAAGCAGCAACTTTTGATGTGTGCTTAAGTTAGGTTAGTTTGTATAGTTTTATTCTTTACCAGCGACGTGTGGTAGAAAAGAAGTCAAAGGTAAGTAATATGGTTTAGTTGTCTGCTAGCGCTCAAGTGTAGATATGATTAGTTATCTTGGATTTATCTGTAAATAAACAAGTAAAATGCTTTTTAACATGCTATCGTAAATGTAGTTAGCAAGGAGTCATCATGGCTTCAGCAGGAAATAATTAATTCCCTTGGTATGAAAATGAGGCTTGCCTCAACGATTCGTTAATTATACTTATATTTGAATGAGTCTGGGCTAAGCTTTGTAATTTGTCTTGCCCTTGAGCTATATTAAGTTGGACGTTTCGGTGAAGATAACTACTAATTGTTACAACCTGCTTTAGAAAAAAATAGACAAGGTCAGTATATGTGGGTGAGAAAGGAAGGTTGGAACATGGGCATAATTGGATTACGTAGGACTTGTGATAGGCTGCGCTCTACAGATGCAATCTTAGTGGGAATTGTTAAGATTAATTCACAAAGTGTAGCGACTGCATTGTATGCCCTTCCCAAACCAGTTCGGTCTGAGGCTATGTAGTCCAGCTTGAAACACGAATGAGAAATTGTTCCGAGGCCACCGCAGCCGCCAAATTGGGAATGAGGTTATATCAGTTGATTTATCTCTTGCTTCTGAAGTGACAAAATGATTTATGATAGTCCATAAACATTATTGTGAGAAAAATCAAGAATATGAATGCTTTTCATAGCATATTAGATTGACATTGTCATATTTGTCTGGATAAGGGCGGATTTGCTTGGCTCCAATTTGAATTAATGGTTTTCACAGTATGTCTGGTACTGGCAGAACATTGGACCTATGTCAGCTGAGGTTTAAGCAAACTGTTATTGCGTATCAAGTGTCACTTTTCCACGGCACAAATTACTGAATTTTAGTTTAGACTTCAATTAAAGCGCTGAAGTAAATCATACCAATGCAGATTGTTTTATTATTATATATATATATATATATATATATATATATATATATATATATATATATATATATATATATATATATATATATATATGATATTTCGACATTGCTTGTACCCTACTCAGAGCCTAAATGGAAATGGGGATACAATGTGATATCCATATCAAATGTCTGTACTTAGCATAAAGTCTAGCAAAGCTGAATACGAAATTACAGAGAAATATGAAAGCCAAACGTAAAACGAATGGTAGAGAAAAAGATAAATTATTCTTGGGCAGACTTAAACAACACCACTAACAGTCCTGCCTTACATAGAATACATTCAGACGCGTTGTTATAAATGTATTTTGATGTAGGGACAGTATCTCGAAGTCAAGATTATAATACGATGGTTCACTGGTAAATATTGTAACTATAACATACATTTAGAACAACTAGACAGTCCTAATTCATAATCTAGTAAAACTTACTGAAAAACATATGAACTCCTCAGATACCTTATGGTTCTTGTATGTTCTTGGTTCTTGTATGTTGCTTTGAAAACTAACGTTAACCTGAGGTTGAAATTCACATAAAGGACGGTGTCACTCGTTTATGAAATGTAGGTGTGCACCTGCTCACGAGGTGGCTTGACTTTTATCATTAGTTCTGAGGTATGACGTCAGTCGTTATTCACCAGGGTATGCAAGGATACAGTAAAGTACAGTGCGGAATAAAGTAAGCTACAGCGTGGAGCGAAATGAGTGGTAGCCATGTCACATAGCCAGCATTTGGTGCTAGCGTATTAGAGGAGCGTTAAGCTATCATGCCTAAAGCAGTTACGATTTTAAAGAAAGATATGATGATATTATAAGACGGGACATGACGTAGCATTACTCAGTCATGTAGAAATACAATAAGGTCAATAAAGATGATATACCATGCAGTATAGTGCAGACTAGTGTAGGATGCGCCAGTTAGAAATACTTTTAATCAGGATCAGTGTTGTAATTTGGATGGTATATAGGTCAACCCTGAGCTCTTCATTTTGATTTCAACACGTATCACATACAGACCACTTCACCCTAAAGTGAGACGTGTTTGTTCAGTCAGACTTGTTTCTGAGCTTTGACTTGACGTTATGTTATTTGCAAAGCCTTTTGACCTCTGTTGCTTACATGTGATGGCGCTGACATTACAAGAATTAAAGTTTTTTCGGCTTAGTTCAGTTCCTTCACTCTTAAGACGACTCAACCATGGGCACAATATGTTGCACTTGGTGATAGCCAACTTATGCCTGGAAGTGTTGCTGGCTTAAACCTGCGCTGGTACAAATTCGAATACTCTTGTAAGCTCCTACTGGTTCTCTGAACCTTCTTACAATATTCCACAGAGAAAATCTGTCATCTTAGACTTTATCTTTCCCCCTTTTTTGTTCACTATTCTCCTGTCTATTTGTTTTAGTGCATTGTTTCCCGCAGTCCATTCACATACTCAGACGAACTTTTTTTTTTTTTAAATGCGTCTCTGCAGCTTAAAATTACACCCCGTTGCATTTTCCTGTTGCGCGACCGGCCATGTTTGACGACGCAAATAGGGTTACGGCTGAAGTGTTCCCTCCACTTTACACTTAACTGTCTTACTTTTTTAAGTCACAGTTGCGGTGGAAATCTTACAGGATGGGTTGGGGTGTGGGGGGGTAAACCATATGCCAGCCTTTTGTTATAATAATGATGTTATTTTTCTCATTATTATAATTATTATTATTATTATTATTATTATTATTATTATTATTATTATTATTATTATTATCATCATCATTACTGTCATTATTATTATTGTTATCATCATTATTATTATTATTATTATTATTATTATTATCATTATTATTATTATTATACTAGAAATGATCATTCTCGGAAGGAGTAGTTTTCTGTAACACCTGTGTGGTTCGTAAAGTCTTTGGGAGAACGTGTGGTAATTCAAGTGTTGTCTCAGCATTTCCCTGAAGCAGTGGTGGATGCCAAAATATGCACTGCAGGAAAATAGACCTGAGCCAACCTGAATGTTTTACGAATGTTAATTGCAAAGGTCCCTTTGTGTGAAAGTTAAAATGATCCTTCATAAATTTTGATTGCTCGTTTGAAAAAAAAAAAGTATCAGTTCCTTTAATCTGTAAGTCAATTAAAAATAGCTACAGCCCAAATGAAGAACATAATTTAAACTGGATACACTGTATATCATTTGAAACGTAAGGCAAATCAAATACATTTGGTTCTGAATCAGAATTTGCTATAAAGCCATTTAAATTAACGGAATAAATAATGATGCATAACTAGGTTTGTTCAGTTAGAAAATTCCAATTTGTAGATTTTGATTACTCTGAAATGGTCTCGACCACAAGGAAAATGTTTTCCATTTAGGGTCAAATACAGCTGATTATATATATATATATATATATATATATATATATATATATATATATATATATATATATATATATATATAGTTGCGACATGGCAGTTAAGAGAGGTGTCCAAATATTTAGATGAATATAGAATTAATGTTCAAGTAATAACAGTGTTCCCGAACATACAGAGTCGAAGGATTTCTTAATATTACTCATGTAAGTTATTTAGAAACTCATTCCAAAGCATTTTCATATCGTAAGAACGTTCGAAACTTGGGAGAATTACCGTTAAGGCAATCCATTTTGAGGTTTAAATTACATCATCGCCAAGACCTTTAATCATATTAGAATTTGTGCATTAAATGCTTTATGACGAGTTTTTTTTTTTCTTTTACAGTAAACTCAAGATCGAAACAGGACTTTTTTCTTTTTTCTTTTTAGTAGTCTGTATGAGAGTTCCAGTATTCGAGGCACTTGTCAACACTTCACTCTCCGATACTCCACCACCCACCCCAGCCCTACTGTCCTCACTGAATATATTCTCTCGTGTATTTGAAGTCTGTGACCCTCTCCAACCCACTCACCATTCAACTGTACCTTTGCCCTCAGAGTCTTCACTCTCTCTCTCTCTCTCTCTCTCTCTCTCTCTCTCTCTCTCTCTCTCTCTCTCTCTCTCTCTCTCTCTCTCACATAACCTTTGTCACCGTTCGTTCACTCAGCATTTTCGTCGTACATACCAGTCCAAATGTCTCTTTTTGTTTTTGGAATTCCTCCACATTTTCGACGTGTTTGTGATATTCATTCTTCCTCATTTCCCCCGTACAGTACGACTCTTGGGTATGATCATGTATGTCTCTCGTCCGATCCACTTCTATATATTCCTCTCCATGCGTAAAGCTATTCCATCCCCTTGACCTGTAACCATGCTCCTCTGCGCACGGCTGGTCCTGCTCCAACCTCACCTCGTCTTCCAGTATACCACCAAACTCCGCCACATGACTGACTATATCTGCCATCTTAAAAAGCGAATACCTTACGACAGTTGTTGTGTTATACCTCACAACAGGTGTTGTGGTATACCTCTCAACACGTGTTGTGGCGTACCTCACAACAGGTGTGTTATACCTCTCAACAGGTGTGGTGTTATACCTCCCAACACGTGTTGTGGCATACCTCACAACAGGTGTTGGTTATGCTTACATACATATAAACACCTCACTCTCTTCTCTCCATAGTACACGTACTCCGATAATATCATATATGGGTTGACAGTAATCACATTTAATGACCTAATCCATAACTATATATATGGCAGTGAAGGGGACAAAACACATAAACCAAATTTTCCAGCAAGACCCACGGTGAATTCAGTGGACTCCATCACATATGAATTGTCGAAGTGGTTAGTTTCTTTATCAAGCCCATTAGTGTGTATGATATCAGATTTTAGTATCATGAACAATGCAGGTTTAGTTAACAAGCTTAATGATATCTGTGTTGATTTTGATTTCAAACTGGTTAGCTTTGATGTTTCATTTCTGTTGACAAAAGTTCCTGTTGATGACCTTTTAGGATATTTAGTAGATGTCTTGCATAATACTCATTTGCCTGTTCTTCCAAAGTCTGTTTTTATTGAATTGATGAAATTGTGTATAAAAGACTGTGTATTTCAGTTTAATGTAGAGTATTATGCTCAGAAATTTGGTATGGCAATGGGTAACCTTTCATCAGTATTAAGTAAAATGTACGTGGAATTGTTTGAAACAAAGTTGCTAAGGGATATCTTACCCTCTAAGCAATTTAGATTATGCATGTAGATGATGTTCTTTTGTTTTGGGCCAAGAAATGAAAATTTACAAACATTTCTCCCTTTACATATATATATATATATATATATATATATATATATATATATATATATATATATATATATATATATATATATATATCCCTGGGGATAGGGGAGAAAGAATACTTCCCACGTATTCCCTGCGTGTCGTAGAAGGCGACTAAAAGGGGAGGGAGCGGGGGGCTGGAAATCCTCCCCTCTCAATTTTTTTTTAATTTTCCAAAAGAAGGAACAGAGAAGGGGGCCAGGTGAGGATATTCCCTCAGTGGCCCAGTTCTCTGTTCTTAACGCTACCTCGCTAACGCGGGAAATGGCGAATAGTTTGAAAAAAAAATATATATATATATATATAAAGTTTACCTTGTATCACAGTGTGCGAGCGTAGACATTATACAAAGGTCTGGCAAACATTAGGAGGTAAACAACGTGGTCAACAAAAACAGAGACATCTTAGAATTAATTGAATGAAAAGAAAGTAAGAGAGAAAGATTAGTTAAAGCATAGTACTGAAGATGGTCTTTGGAACCGTTACACAGACAGTATACAGCCAGACGGACGGACTCGCATACAGGATGTATACGTACACCCCAGCCTAAGCCCAGATGCCCAGTTATCCACCAGTCCTGAGGGGGAGGATGAACGGCTTGGGCTGACCGTAGGTAGAATGTCGTCCCCAGGACCGCTCGGAATCGACCGGTCCTGTAATGTGTTTGTGTGTGTGTGTGTGTGTGTGTGTGTATCTGTGTCTGTGTGTGTGTGTGTGTGTGTGTGTGTGTGTGTGTGTGTGTGTGTGTGTGTGTGTGTGTGTAAAGATAGAACTCATGTACAAGATGGCATCCGCATTTGGAACAGAATATACATACCCGTCCCATCCTGTTACCCCTCAGCATGAGCAGCGATAAGTTGTGACACCTCCCTGCACCAGTCATGAAGACACCTGCAGAGTGCGTCACTGTCATCCCCCGCGTCCCGCAGTCGCTATATTATTAATGTACAGTGAGAGGTGTAGGATGGTACACCCGCCATCTCTTGTGTAGTCAGTCTGTCATCTGTTCTCATTGATGGCATTATTATTCTGCTCGATGGGAGGTGCCAGATGAGATTTCGCAGTTCCTTTGTTCTAACACCACCAGGAATTTTAGGTTATCGGCCAGTCTGTTAATCTGGCCTTACATGCACTTGGCCAGTCACTCACTTGGCCGGCCATGTCCCAACCCAGTCCCCTGGCCCTTTTAACTGTCAGGCCAGCGTTGTATACCTCGGTATGGCGGTGACAGGCGTGGCAGTGTGTGTGTGTGTGTGTGTGTGTGTGTGTGTGTGTGTGTGTGTGCGTTGGGATTTTAAAAACTTTTATGAATTGTTTGCGCCTGAAGAGGCGGATTGTCTCCGTGGAAACATGTAGCGCAGTATGTATTGGAGACAACGCGGTAAATGGAATTATCAGAACTCCTACCGAATCGCGATTTCACCTTCATAACTATCACGGACTAGTGTGATCATATATATATATACACCTATGATTCCACGGGGAAATGATACACGATAAGTTCCCAAGTGCACTTTCGCATAATGATCACATCATCATGGGGGACAGGAGAAAGAAATATAACAGTCAGTTTGATATACAGTGAGAGCAAATCCAAATAGCAGTAGTAATTCCTACTCTTCTGTGAAGATACATATGTATATACGATCCCCATGATTCCAGCTGATTGCCCATCACGAGCAACATCAGTCGTTTGAGCTAATTGGGTCGGCTACCACGGATGTAAGCACTGTTCGGGTCACGGTGAGGTTGAGCTTAACCTGTGCCGGCAGTATGATGAACCACTTATTTTCGTGCAGTCGTTCACTCCCCCCATGTCTCTACGACCTCCACAATCATCGGTCATATTGGAATGCGAGGAGAGCCGCTGTGTTCCACGCTGAAGATTGGCCCTCTGTGCTACGCTGAAGGTTGGGCGTCTGTGCTACTCTGAGGGTTGGGCGTCTGTGCTACTCTGAAGGTTGAGCGTCTGTGCCTCACTGAAGGCTGGGCGTCTGTGCCTCACTGAAGGCTGGGCGTCTGTGCTACTCTGAAGGTTGAGCATCTGTGCCACGCTGAAGGCTGGGCGTCTGTGCCACGCTGAAGGTTGGGCGTCTGCGCTCCGCTGAAGGCTGGGCGTCTGTGCCACGCTGTGTAGCGGGGACTTAATGGGGTCTGAGGCCCCTGGGGTATCGCCATGTAACCACATATTTGCACTCCACCGGGGAGAGGAGGGAGTTCTACACTAGTAAGGGGCCGGACCCTCCAGGCCCCTCCATCGCCTGAGCGTTCTCTGCAGTCGTACATCGTCTCAAAATGACGTACGCTGTGTTGGCTCTCCATGTTTGTTCAGTGTGAGTTGGGCGTTCACACGAACATCACACAAGCATGTCAGGGATTAACTCACTGAACACGGCCGAACGACCAGGTGAGTATCATTAGCCCTGGCCTTTGACCTGACCCTTAAAAAGGCCAGTTGTAAGGTCATGTCATCAGACTCAAGGGTTATATCGTCTTGCTCAAGGGTCACACAGTTGTGCTCAAGGGTAGCACAGTTGTGTTCAAGGGCAGCACCATTGTGTTCAAGGGCCGCACAGTTGTGTTCAAGGGCCGAACCGTTGTGTTCAAGGGCTGCACCGTTGTGTTCAAGGGCCGAACCGTTGTGTTCAAGGGCCGAACCGTTGTGTTCAAGGGCCTAACCGTTGTGTTCAAGGGCCGAACCGTTGTTTCAAGGGCCGAACCGTTGTGTTCAAAGGCTGCACCGTTGTGTTCAAGGGCCGAACCGTTGTGTTCAAGGGCCGATCCGTTGTGTTCAAGGGCCGAACCGATGTGTTCAAGGGCCGAACCGTTGTGTTCAAGGGCTGCACCGTTTTGTTCAAGGGCCGCACAGTTGTGTTCAAGGGTAGCACCGTTGTGTTCAAGGGCCGAACCGTTGTGTTCAAGGGCCGAACCGTTGTGTTCAAGGGCTGCACCGTTTTGTTCAAGGGCCGAACCGTTGTGCTCAAGGGTAGCACCGTTGTGTTCAAGGGCCGAACCGTTGTGTTCAAGGGCTGCACCGTTTTGTTCAAGGGCCGCACAGTTGTGCTCAAGGGTAGCAACGTTGTGTTCAAGGGCCGAACCGGTGTGTTCAAGGGCTGCACAGTTGTTTTCAGACATTAATTACTGCCAATTGACGTGTTTTTTTTTTTTTCTAAATAACAGAGAGAACCGCTCGCTCATCCGTACCACGCCTGCGGGTAAAATAAACAGAATACAAAAAAAAAATACAAAATTCAACTCTGTTTATTTGTAGATATCATTGACGCTCGAATTGATGATATAATAGTTACTCTTGATCAGGGGATAGGGGGATCATAGTTACCCTTGAACAGGGGGAAGGGGGATCATAGTTACCCTTGAACAGGGGGAAGGGGGATTATAGTTACCCTTGAACAGGGGGGAAGGGGGATTATAGTTACCCTTGAACAGGGGGGAAGGGGGATTATAGTTACCCTTGATCAGTAGGAGGGGGGTCAAAGATAGCCTTGATCGGGGGCAAGAGGGATCATAGTTACCCTTGATCAGGGGGAATCAAAGTTACCCTTGATCAGGGGGAAGGGGATCATAGTTACCCTTGATCAGGGGGAATCAAAGTTACCTTTGATCAGGGGCAAGAGGGATCATAGTTACCCTTGTTAAGGGGGAATCAATGTTACCCTTGATCAAGGGGAAGGGGATCATAGTTACCATTGATCAGGGGGAAAAGTTAATGTACCCTTTGAGCACGACGGTACGACCCTTGAGCACGACGGTACGACTCTTGAGCACGACGGTACGACCCTTGAGCACGACGGTACGACTCTTGAACACCACGGTACGACCCTTAAGCACGACCCTTGAACACGACGGTACTACCCTTGAGCACGACGGTACGACCCTTGAGCACGACGGTACGACCCTTGAGCACGACGGTACGACTCTTGAGCACGACAGCACAACCCTTTGGTCAGGTCTGTCACTTTAGCAACATCGTACAAGAAGATAGCGGTTTTATGCTACATGATCTACGAACCCTGTACTTCCTTACATCTAAACTATGACCCAATTGATCGTAACTGCTTAATCTAACCACTTAAATATAACTTAGGTATAACCATCTAACCAAACCATTCACAGTATTTTTGTACAGAGCGTCCGCTAATATTTGAGGTTAGCGGCAGCGTTGCCACCATAGCGGGGAGGTTAGCGGCAGTGTTGCCACCATAGCTAGGAGGTTAGCGGCAGCGTTGCCACCTTAGTGGTGAGGTTAGCGGCATTGTTGCCACCATAGCGGAGATGTTAGCGGCAATGTTGCCACCGTAGCGCAGAGGTTAGCGGCGGTGGTGCCACCATAGCGGGGAGGTTAGCGTCAGTATTGTCACCATAGAGGGGTGGTTAGCGGCAGTGTTGCCACTATAGCGGGGAGGTTAGCGGCAGTATTGTCACCATAGAGGGGTGGTTAGCGGCAGTGTTGCCACCATAGCGGGGAGCTTTCTAGCGCACTCCATCAGACACATATATTAATATCAAGCACATCTGACGCCCAGGCATAACACACCTTTGCTCGTGACCATCTGGAACGCTGTCTCGATGTGAGCTCTGGCCAAGTGGGTCGCTCATTACGACGCTGACTGCTAGGTTTAGCCATAGTCCATGTGGTTTGCCTCGACTCTTGTAAACATTAGCGATTTCGTTTTCCCTAGAATTGTAACCTACAGAAGGTCTTACACAACACCAGACAGGTTAGCGTTCCTGACCGTGACGCATTCACGGGCCGCCGCCCCCTCGCCCAAGGTAAAGCATGGCATTGGTTCGAATCCTGGTTGCAGCAGTCAGCCCACAGTCAACCCAGCTGTTCATCCATTCCTAGAGGTTTGGTCGATAAAATATGGGTACCTGGCTCAAGCTAGGGTATATATATATATATATATATATATATATATATATATATATATATATATATATATATATGTGTGTGTGTGTGTGTGTGTGTGTAGCGATAATAGAATGGCATGATTAGGGCCTCAGTTGCCCGTACCGTCTCCGCTAAAATCCAAAAAAAAAAGAAAAAGAGATGTATTTCTCTGTCCAGTAACGTCTTAATACAGCGAGTATTATTGGCAGGTGTTGAGGCGGTGTTTGGCCCAACCTTAACACTGGCCGGCCCACCGACCCCCCTGAGCCGGGATAGCACTGTCCTGACTCATCTCCCCTTCCTCCTCCTCCTTCCTCCTCCTTCCTCATCATCTTACTCATCATGGGGATGAGTCAGATCGGCTTCCGGGAGGCCGATTTTGTTATCCCCCGCCCCCGGAGCGTCGCGTGTTGATGCTGGCTGTGGTCGGCAGACGGAGGCTGTGTGGCGGCAGGGCGTCGATGTGTGGCGGGAGGGCGTCGCTGTGTCGTGGGAGGGCGTCGCTGTGTCGTGGGAGGGCGTCGCTGTGTGGCGGGAGGGCGTCGCTGTGTCGTGGGAGGGCGTCGCTGTGTCGTGGGAGGGCGTCGCTGTGTGGCGGGAGGGCGTCGCTGTGTCGTGGGAGGGCGTCGCTGTGTCGTGGGAGGGCGTCGCTGTGTGGCGGGAGGGCGTCGCTGTGTCGTGGGAGGGCGTCGCTGTGTCGTGGGAGGGCGTCCGGCCGTTGCGTCCGTCCGTGTGTGTGTGTGTGTGTCTGTGTGTCTGTGTGTGTGTGTGTGTGTGTGTCTGTGTGTGTGTGTGTGTGTGTCTGGCGTCACCACCAGGTATGCGTCGTGGGGTCATGACCCGGCCCCCCACTTTTGAGAGAGAGAGAGAGAGAGAGAGAGAGAGAGAGAGAGAGAGAGAGAGAGAGAGAGAGAGAGAGAGAGAGAGAGAGACCCGGAAGAGGTGAACTTCAGGAGATATCAGTAAAGTGATCCAGCAGGAGAAATTATCGGTGGTCAACTTGTGAAGATTATCATGAGTCTGTTGTCTTTTCCACACGTGGGCCCCCTCAGGTGTCTTTTCCTCACGTGGGGGGCCCCCTCAGGTGTCTTTTCCTCACGTGGGGGGCCCCCTCAGGTGTCTTTTCCACACGTGGGGGGCCCCCTCAGGTGTCTTTTCCTCACGTGGGGGGCCCCCTCAGGTGTCTTTTCCTCACGTGGGGGGCCCCCTCAGGTGTCTTTTCCTCACGTGGGGCCCCCCTCAGGTGTCTTTTCCTCACGTGGGGGCCCCCTCAGGTGTCTTTTCCTCACGTGGGGGGCCCCCTCAGGTGTCTTTTCCTCACGTGGGGGGCCCCCTCAGGTGTCTTTTCCTCACGTGGGGGGCCCCCCTTAGGTGTCTTTTCCTCACGTGGGGCCCCCCCCTCAGGTGTCTTTTCCTCACGTGGGGGCCCCCCTCAGGTGTCTTTTCCTCACGTGGGGGCCCCCTCAGGTGTCTTTCCCTCACGTGGGGGCCCCCTCAGGTGTCTTTTCCTCACGTGGGGGGCCCCCTCAGGTGTCTTTTCCTCACGTGGGGGGCCCCCCTCAGGTGTCTTTTCCTCACGTGGGGGCCCCCCTCAGGTGTCTTTTCCTCACGTGGGGGCCCCCCATCAGGTGTCTTTTCCTCACGTGGGGGCCCCCCTCAGGTGTCTTTTCCTCACGTGGGGGCCCCCCTCAGGTGTCTTTTCCTCACGTGGGGGCCCCCTCAGGTGTCTTTTCCTCACGTGGGGGGCCCCCTCAGGTGTCTTTTCCTCACGTGGGGGCCCCCCTCAGGTGTCTTTTCCTCACGTGGGGGCCCCCCTCAGGTGTCTTTTCCTCACGTGGGGGGCCCTCAGTTGTGTTTCCCTCACGTGGGGGGCCCCCCTCAGGTGTCTTTTCCTCACGTGCCCCCCCCATCAGGTGTCTTTCCGTCAGCTCCTGGCGTCGCCGGCGATACGATGCTTTGAGCACAGCAGTACGATCCTTTGGGTGCGATGGTACGATCCTTTGAGTACGACGGTACGATCCTTTGAGTACGACTACAATCCTTTGGGTACGACAGTACGATCCTTTGGGTACGACGATACGATCCTTTGAGTACGACGGTACGATCCTTTGGGTATGACGGTACGATCCTTTGATTACGACGGTGCGATCCTTTGAGTACGACTACAATCCTTTGGGTACGACAGTACGATCCTTTGGGTACGACGGTACGATCCTTTGAGTACGACGGTACGATCCTTAAGCATGACGGTGCGATCCTTTGAGTACGACGGTACTATCCTTGAAGCACGACATTTCCATACTTTGAGCACGACGGTACAATCCATAAGCACGACGGTACGATCCTTTGAGCGAGACCCCATCTCTTGCACTGTACGGGGAGGGAGTTCTACACTCGTGGGGGTCCCATCTCTTGCACTGTACGAGGAGGGAGTTCTACACTCGTGGGGCCCCACCTCTTGTACTGTACGGAGAGGGAGTTCTACACTCGTAGGGGCCCCATCTCTTGTACTGTACGGGGAGGGAGTTCTACACTCGTGGGGCCCCATCTCTTGCACTGTACGGGGAGGGAGTTCTACACTCGTGGGGGCCCATCTCTTGTACTGTACGGGGAGGGAGTTCTACACTCGTGGGGGCCCCATCTCTTGCACTGTACGGGGAGGGAGTTCTACACTCGTGGGGGCCCCATCTCTTGCACTGTACGGGGAGGGAGTTCTACACTCGTGGGGGCCCCATCTCTTGCACTGTACGGGGAGGGAGTTCTACACTCGTGGGGGCCCCATCCCTTGAACCATCTCCACCATCAAACATTTTTCAAATTCCATCCACATGTACATCACTCAGCTATTTTTTTGTCATCCACTTCGCAAATACCGCAAGAGCACGTTTTTTAGAATCACGCTCCCCTCCTCCGACACACACACACACACACACACACACACACACACACACACACACAGTAACACCAAGAGCTTGGTAACAGACCATATCAAACCATGAGCTGTGCACAGGGGAGGGAGGAAGGGCGTACCAGACCCACTGTCTGTACAGCTGCTGGCAACCTTCCAGACAATCAGAGGTGAGCAGTTGCACGAGCATGTGGTCATATATACCCTCATCTCTTCACCTCCGCCACCCTTCCTCTCCTCCATATATATATATATATATATATATATATATATATATATATATATATATATATATATATATATATATATATATATATATATTTTATTTTTTTTTATTATACTTTGTCGCTGTCTCCCGCGTTTGCGAGGTAGCGCAAGGAAACAGACGAAAGAAATGGCCCAACCCCCCCCCCCCATACACATGTATATACATACGTCCACACACGCAAATATACATACCTACACAGTTTTCCATGGTTTACCCCAGACGCTTCACATGCCTTGCTTCAATCCACTGACAGCACGTCAACCCCGGTATACCACATCGCTCCAATTCACTCTATTCCTTGCCCTCCTTTCACCCTCCTGCATGTTCAGGCCCCGATCACACAAAATCTTTTTCACTCCATCTTTCCACCTCCAATTTGGTCTCCCTCTTCTCCTCGTTCCCTCCACCTCCGACACATATATCCTCTTGGTCAATCTTTCCTCACTCATTCTCTCCATGTGCCCAAACCATTTCAAAACACCCTCTTCTGCTCTCTCAACCACGCTCTTTTTATTTCCACACATCTCTCTTACCCTTACGTTACTTACTCGATCAAACCACCTCACACCACACATTGTCCTCAAACATCTCATTTCCAGCACATTCATCCTCCTGCGCACAACTCTATCCATAGCCCACGCCTCGCAACCATACAACATTGTTGGAACCACTATTCCTTCAAACATACCCATTTTTGCTTTCCGAGATAATGTTCTCGACTTCCACACATTCTTCAAGGCTCCCAGCATTTTCGCCCCCTCCCCCACCCTATGATCCACTTCCGCTTCCATGGTTCCATCCGCTGCCAGATCCACTCCCAGATATCTAAAACACTTCACTTCCTCCAGTTTTTCTCCATTCAAACTCACCTCCCAATTGACTTGACCCTCAACCCTACTGTACCTAATAACCTTGCTCTTATTCACATTTACTCTTAACTTTCTTCTTTCACACACTTTACCAAACTCCGTCACCAGCTTCTGCAGTTTCTCACATGAATCAGCCACCAGCGCTGTATCATCAGCGAACAACAACTGACTCACTTCCCAAGCTCTCTCATCCCCAACAGACTTCATACTTGCCCCTCTTTCCAAAACTCTTGTATTCACCTCCCTAACAGCCCCATCCATAAACAAATTAAACAACCATGGAGACATCACACACCCCTGCCGCAAACCTACATTCACTGAGAACCAATCACTTTCCTCTCTTCCTACACGTACACATGCCTTACATCCTCGATAAAAACTTTTCACTGCTTCTAACAACTTGCCTCCCACACCATATATTCTTAATACCTTCCACAGAGCATCTCTATCAACTCTATCATATGCCTTCTCCAGATCCATAAATGCTACATACAAATCCATTTGCTTTTTTAAGTATTTCTCACATACATTCTTCAAAGCAAACACCTGATCCACACATCCTCTACCACTTCCCACGTATTCCCTGCGTGTCGTAGAAGGCGACTAAAAGGGGAGGGAGCGGGGGGCTGGAAATCCTTCCCTCTCGTTTTTTTTTAATTTTCCAGAAGGAACGGTGAAGGGGGCCAGGTGAGGATATTCTCTCAAAGGCCCAGTCCTCTGTTCTTAACGCTACCTCTCTGAGGCGGGAAATGGCGAATAGTATGAAAGAAGAAAGAATATATATAATAAGATTATTCTCTACGTCGTAAATGAATAATACCATAACACTGAGTGATTTGTGGCAAGAGCACGGATGACGTGAGGTTAAACGAGTGCGTTCATGGCTGAGCAAAACTGCCACCCCATGAATATGGTACGGACTTGAAGGCAACCATGATGTAAACTGCAGACAGAGACCCTCCAGATGTGGTCAACACTACAGACATGGGTCACCCTTGGTTCCCTCAAGGCCCCAAAGCCCTTAGGAAGGCCCCAGCCATCCATCAATGTACACTTTGAAAGATGCAACACACACACACGTACACACACACACATGCACTTGATAGATAGATAGACAGATGAAATACTGGAAAGCGGAGTAGATAGATGGATAGATAGATAAATAGATAGATGCACAGACAAATAGATCAGATTCTCGCCAAGCCAAGAGAGAGACCTCATCTTACATCAAATCTGTGAAACCGAAGTAGATAGATAGATAGACATAGATGGATTAATAGATAGATAGATAGACAAATAAGATAGATAAGATACTGGCCAAGCTAAGAGAGACCTCATCTTACAACATCACGTCTGAGAAAGCGTTGTACATAGAAAGATAGATAAACAGATAGATAGATAGGTAGATAGACGAATAGATAGATAGATAGACAAATAAGAGACTGGCCTACGCAGGAGAGACCTCACTTAACATGTCTGTGAAAACTCATATTTTTCAGCTTCATTCCCGTGTCGCTAATGTTGGACAAACGATGATAAAAAGTCCAGGGTGTTTAAAACCCTCTCTCTTCATTCCTTCCTTCAATTAAGGCCTAGTCTAAAACCCTCTCTCTTCATTCCTTCCTTCAATTAAGGCCTAGTCTAAAACCCTCTCTCTTCATTCCTTCTTTCATTTAAAGCCTAGTTTAAAACCCTCTCTCCATTCCTTCCTTCATTTAAAGCCTAGTATAAAACCTTCTCTCTTCATTCCTTCCTTCATTTAAAGCCCAGTTTAAAACCCTCTCTCTTCATTTCTTCCTTCATTTAAAGCCTGGTTTAAAACCCTCTCTCTTCATTCCTTCCTTCATTTAAAGCCTAGTATAAAACCTTCTCTCTTCATTCCTTCCTTCATTTAAAGCCCAGTTTAAAACCCTCTCTCTTCCTTCCTTCATTTAAAGCCTGGTTTAAAACCCTCTCTCTTCATTCCTTCCTTCATTTAAAGCCTAGTATAAACCCCTCTCTCTTCATTCCTTCCTTCATTTAAAGCCTAGTATAAAACCCTCTCTCTTCATTCCTTCCTTCATTTAAAGCCTAGTTTAAACCCCTCTTCCTTCATTCCTTTAAAGCCTGGTGTAAACCCCTCTTCCTTCATTCCTTCATTTAAAGCCTAGTATAAAACCCTCTCTCTTCATTCCTTCCTTCATTTAAAGCTTAGTAGAAAACCCTCTCTCTTCATTCCTTCCTTCATTTAAAGCCTAGTATAAACCCTGTCTCTTCATTCCCTCCTTCATTTAAAGCCTAGTCTAAACTCCTCTCTTCATTCCTTACTTTATTCAAAGCCTAAACTCCTCTCTTCTTTCCTTACTTCACTTAAATCCTCGTCTAAACCCATCTTTTCATTAATTCCTTCATTTAAAGCCTAGTATAAACCCCTCTCTTCATTCCTTCCTTCATCAAAACCCTAGTATAAACTCCCTCTCTTCATTCCTTCCTTCACTTAAAGCCTAGTACAAACATCTCTCTTCATTCCTTCCTTCACTTAAAGCCTAGTACAAACATCTCTCTTCATTCCTTCCTTCATCAAAACCCTAGTATAAACTCTCTCTCTTCATTCCTTCCTTCATTCCCCCCCCCCCCCCTGTTAGTCCCCTGCTTTTTTTTCTTTCCCTCACAGGATGGTAATCGTGGGTGAGGAAGACGATGTGGGAGCTTCAGAACACGCGCCTCCCTCCCACAACAGAGGTTTTTAATAAGGTTTTTACTTGCAGGGTTTTTAATAAGGTTTTTACTTTGGAGGGGTTTTAATAAGGTTTTTACTTGGAGGGGTTTTAATAAGGTTTTTACTTGGAGGGGTTTTCTAAAGTTTTTACTTGCAGGATTTTTAATAAGGTTTTTAGTTGGAGGGTTTTTAATAAGGTTTTTACTTGGAGGAGTTTTAATAAGGTTTTTACTTGCAGGGTTTTTAATAAGGTTTTTACTTGGAGGGTTTTTGATAAGGTTTTTACTTGCAGGGTTTTTAATAAGGTTTTTACTTTGGAGGGGTTTTAATAAGGTTCTTACTTGGAGGGGTTTTAATAAGGTTTTTACTTGGAGGGGTTTTCTAAAGTTTTTACTTGCAGGGTTTTTAATAAGGTTTTTAGTTGGAGGGTTTTTAATAAGGTTTTTACTTGGAGGAGTTTTAATAAGGTTTTTACTTGCAGGATTTTTGATAAGGTTTTTACTTGCAGGGTTTTTAATAAGATTTTTACTTGCAGGGTTTTTAATAAGGTTTTTACTTGCAGGGTTTTTAATAAGGTTTTTACTTGGAGGGGTTTTAATAAGGTTTTTACTTGGCTAAATCTATGACCGTTTTATTACGATTTTTTGATTTTTGACATTTTTGATTCATCCGCCATATTGTATTTGTGTTTTTGTTTTTCTTTTTTTATTAAGATGTATGTAGGTTTCCTCGAGGCCAGCTGTACCTGGTAGGAGAGAGAGGGTGTGGGTGTCTGTGTTCCCGATGAAATTACACGTACAAGTAGCCAAAGCACTACACACCAACACAACACACAACACACACACACACACACACACAACACACACACACACACACACACACACATACGCGCGCGCGCACAAATATGCATAAACAGTCATTTCATGTACAACAGATGTATAACCGTGTATACAAACATTTGTGTAATATACGCATCTGTTTACTCTAAGGAAACGAAACACACACACACACACACACACACACACACACACACACACACACACACACACACACACACACACACACACTCACTGGCCCTACACAAAGTTTACTTTTTAGTCCACGTGAGAGGTGAGAGTGAATGAGGGTGAGAGAGAGAGAGTGGGGGAGAGAGAGATAAGCAGCGAGGATCGTCGCTTGCCACACATCAAAGCGGGGAGAGAGAGAGAGAGAGAGAGAGAGAGAGAGAGAGAGAGAGAGAGAGAGAGAGAGAGGCGCACGAAGGACAAAGACACAATGGGAGAGAACTAAAGAGAGACTAAGAGAGAGAAAAGGAAGTAGACCCATAGACGGAAGCGAGAGAGAGACATGGGGGGCGGGGGGTGAGATGGGAGATAGTGTTGGAGGCCAGGGAGGTACAGTGTTGGAGGCCAGGGAGGTACAGTGTTGGAGGACAGGGAGGTACAGTGTTGGAGGCCAGGGAGGTACAGTGTTGGAAGACAGGGAGGTACAGTGTTGGAGGCCAGGGAGGTACAGTGTTGGAGGCCAGGGAGGTACAGTGTTGGAGGACAGGGAGGTACAGTGTTGGAGGCCAGGGAGGTACAGTGTTGGAGGACAGGGAGGTACAGTGTTGGAGGACAGGGAGGCACAGTGTTGGAGGCCAGGGAGCCACAGTGTTGGAGGACAGGGAGGTACAGTGTTGGAGGCCAGGGAGGCACAGTGTTGGAGGACAGATACCGTGTTGGCTGGAGGTGAGATATTGTTGGAGAGGGGGGAGGGTGTACAGATACACTGTTAGGAGGAGAAGAGATACGGTGTTAGAGGGAGGAGAGATATAGTATTGGTGAGGAGAGATACGGTGTTGAGGAGGAGAGATACAGTGTTGGAAAGAGAGATACAGTGTTGGAGGAGGAAAGATACAGTGTTGGAGGAGGAAAGATACAGTGTTTGGGAGGTGAGATACAGTACTGGAAGGGAATGTATACAGTGTTTAGAGGGGGAGAGATCAGGTGTTGCGTCGAGGTGAGACATAGTGTTGGAGAAGGAGAGATACAGTGTTGTAGCGGGAGAGATATTGTGCTGGAGGGAAGACAGATGCTGTGTTGGAGGAAAGGGAGATACTGTTTTGGAGGATTTGAAGGATAGATATTGTTGAAAGGAGTAGATTGTGTTGGAGGGAAGAGATAGTGTTGGAGGACGAAGAGATATACGGTGTAAAAGAGAGGATGAGATACAGTGTTGGAGGGAAATGTATAATTTTGGAGGGAGGAGATGCAGAGTATTGGAGAGGTAGAGCTACGTTGTTGAAGGAAGAGAGGAAGAATTTGGAGGATAGAAACACAGTTTTGAAGGAGAGAGAGAGAGAGAGAGAGAGAGAGAGAGAGAGAGAGAGAGAGAGAGAGAGAGAGAGAGAGAGAGAGAGATCGTTGGAGTAACGAGAGATACAGTATTGATGGGGAAGAGACGGTGTTATGGAAGGGGAGGAGAGATACTGTTTTGGAGGGGGAAATACGATGCTGGAGGGAGATGAAACATTGTTGGAGGAAATGGAGATAATAGAGTGTGGGAGAGGGAGAGATAGTGTTGGAGATAGGAGAGACAGAGTTGGTAGGGGAGAGATATGATACTGGAGGAAGGGGAACTGGTGTTGAAGGGATGAGAGATAGTGTTGTAGAGGGAGAGATACAGTGTTGCATTGTTGGAGCGAGAGATGATAAGTGCAGGGGGAAGGGGAGATATCGTGGAGATAGATGCCAGATATACATACATATATATATATATATATATATATATATATATATATATATATATATATATATATATATATATATATAGTGATGGAGTCAGTTTCAATTGATGGAGAAGTATAGAAACGGAGGGAAGAGAAGGCGAGATCATAGAATGAGGGAAGATAAGGATGGAAGGAGGGAAAGGAGGGAGAGAGGGGGACAAGGGATGGTGGAGGGAAGGGTAGAGAGACAAAGGATGCTGGAGGGAAGGGTAGAGACGAGGGGTGATGGAGGGATGGGTAGAGAGACAAAGGGTGATGGAGAGTGGGATAAAGACAGACGAAGGGTGATGGGGGGGTTTTGATGGAGAGAGAGAGAGAGAGAGAGAGAGAGAGAGAGAGAGAGAGAGAGAGAGAGAGAGAGATAGAGATAGAGAGAGAGAGAGCGAGAGAGAGTGAGGGGGAGTTACCTGGGAAGGAGGTACCTGGTGCAGACGCCGGGGTCGGCCAGTCCATCGTCCGCCTCCCGTCACCTTTAACTTGCGACATAACTAAAGTGTCACCTGCAGCGGGACACACCTGCTCATTATGATCTTGCTCCTGCCAGGGTGGTGTGTGGGACGGCGGCACGGACCCCCACCACGGAGCCCAGCCTCCTGCCGCTACAGGAGAAGCTACAGGTGAGGGACTACGCGGCTCCTCAAGTTTTACCTTCCCATGAGGTCGTGCCGTACACTAAGGGACCTAAGGACGCGACACTGGGCACGGGCGGCAGCGACACATTCGCGCACCTCTCCCCGACTCTCGTAAGCTCGTGAGACGAACACGTTTTAGCGCAAGTCCGGTGTACCGAAACCCGTCACTCTCACACACACACACACTCACACACACGTCCTTTCGCGTCGAGGGTTCGACCCCTACTGCCTGCTGCTGTGGCGGGGATGTGAGGCAGTGGGGCGCGCGCACCCCCAACACACACTATGCCTCCCCTTTGCCCTGAAACAACCCCTCCCCCCCTTGCCCTGGTCCCCCTGCCCTGGACCCGTGTCCTGGGTCACTCACAGGGACCTTAGGAAAGCCACAAGTTACCCCCCGGTGCACCACAGAGCCGAGGCAGGTGATGCTGTCGAGGACACACGTCCAGAAATGGGTACCCGAATTCACGGATCTCGAGTCCCGACGCTGGCCTGTGCACATCTATTTCCTAAGTGGTTGTGTATGGTATTTTCTACGTGGTTTTGTATTGTATTTACATGCATACATGTACTTGTGGTCTCATGTGTGGGTTTTACACAGCAAAGACCTCAGCAGATTGGTTTAAACTAGTGATCCTGCATTACAGGATGGGTTTAGCCTTCAGATGGTATGTCCGTGTTGCTCCTCTTCAGCCACACGAGCATACCCAAGTATGTGAGCGGTATATCTGATGTCTCCAGCCCACGCGGACGGCCCTCCCTCCCGCAGCTGATTGCGTTACTGTCAGTCAGTGTTACGTGGTTGGTCTTGTAGGTGCGTTACTCTCTCTAACTATTAACTAGTTGGCCTCATGAAGACTTTATCTTCTGTGACTCTTGCCTGCTTACCTTGTAGCGCCAGAGGTTCTTTGCTCCGAGCATCAAAAGACAGATAAGTTAGCGGGATCGACAGGTAAGACATGGGACAGTGGGAGGGGAGTGGACCTGACAGATGGACGGAGGCATCAGACTATTACCCTAACGACCAGATCGGTGGCGTTGGGTCGAGCTCTGGCCTCTGCCTAGCTGCGTCGGGAGGACCTCGCATACGAACCTGCGGTTGTCAGAAGCAAGCGTACTCTCCTCCTTCATCGTAAGAGAGAGAGAGAGAGAGTTATATCGAGTGGTACGCGGCTCAAGACGCACCTGTGACCAGTACAGTTCCTTCCCCCTCCTCTATATCTGATGTTGAGCGGCCCGTGGCGGACCACGGTGACTGAGAGAGCTACTGTTGTTAATCCGTGGGAGAGCCAGGTAATGGGTGACCTAATGGGTGACCTGACGCGAGGATTTCAGCTGCAGGACAATATCTGGGAAAGCCAGATAATGGGGGGACATACGATGGGTTTAAGCCGAGGTTAACTGCTGAGGGACAGTAGATGGGAGAACCAGGTAATGGGGGACATACGATGGGTTTAAGACGAGGTTACTGCTGAGGGAAACTAGATGGGAAAGCCAGGTAATGGGGGACATGATGGGGTTAAGACGAGGTTACTGCTGAGGGAAACTAGATGGGAAAGCCAGGTAATGGGGGACATGATGGGGTTAAGACGAGGTTAACTGCTGAATGGTGGTTGCAGTAGTGGGATCCTACATTCCTAATTGACGTGGATGGAGACAGGATCGTTAAGCAGAAGACCCATTGGGAAGGAGAGACGACAGAAGCAGGAGAGTAGTACATGCCTAATCTATATAGATGGAAAGAGGATGGTAGTCAAGCAGGAGGCCCCATCCCTCTCCTGTTCCATCATCCGACAGGTGAATGGCTGTGAGGTAGCGCCGGGCAGGCGCTCCAGGGGAAAATTGTCATGAGAGAATAAATGGAAAATATTTCATGATCTCATTACAAAGACCCCGGGGGACATTCTGGGCAAGGAGGACATTAGTCGAATCCCTGCAAAGATGGAAAAAAAAATTGGAATGCCAGGATGTTAATATTGTCACTATTGTCCCGGTCTGTGTCGCAGGTAATGAGTATGACAGAAAATCATTTCAGCCACGTTTGTGGCTTAATGGTGTATAGTCTTTGCTCCTGCCAGAGTTCTGGTGGTGGAGGGTTGCGACACCTCTTCTGGCTCGCCTCCACTTCACCCCCTGAAGCGATCTGGTCCAGTTCTCTCACTCTCCCTCACTCTCCCTCCCTCCCTCTTTCCCTCCCTCAGTCCCTCTCTCCCTTCCTCCCTCTCTCCCTCCCTCAGTCCCTCTCTCCCTCCCTCTCTCCCTCTTTCCAGGCCTGACCCTCGTCCTCTCTGCCTCGAGGCGATGGGAATAGGCCCCTCCTGATCTGAGGCAGGCACGCGAGCCGCCCCTGCTGCCCCGCCTTCCACAGGAGATACGACGGCAAGGGCTTCACGAGCTGAGTAGACTTAGGCCTCCAAGCCTTCACGAGTGACCAGACTTGGGTCCCCAATACTCCACGAGTGACCAGACTTAGGTCCCCAATACTCCACGAGTGACCAGACTTGGGTCCCCAATACTCCATGAGTGACCAGACTTGGGTCCCCAATACTCCACGAGTGACCAGACTTGGGTCCCCAATACTCCACGAGTGACCAGACTTGAGTCCCCAATACTCCACGAGTGACCAGACTTGAGTCCCCAATACTCCACGAGTGACCCGACTTAGGGGCCCCAATACTCCACGAGTGACCAGACTTGGGTCCCCAATACTCCACGAGTGACCAGACTTAGGGTCCCCAATACTCCACGGGTCATCCTCCGGTGTAGGTACTGTGGTACCAGGATCGTAACCTCTGGTGCGCTAGTGTTACCAGGAGCATAGCCTCAGGTACCCAGTACCAACCAGGAGCATAGCCTCAGGTACCCAGTACCAACCAGGAGCATAGCCTCAGGTACCCAGTACCAGCCAGGAGCATAGCCTCAGGTACCCAGTACCAACCAGGAGCATAGCCGCAGGCACCTAGTACCAGCCAGGAGCATAGCCTCAGGTACCCAGTACCAACCAGGAGCATAGCCTCAGGTACCAAGTACCAACCAGGAGCATAGCCTCAGGTACCTTGTGGTCCCAAACTAAGAGTCTGACATTTCTTGATGGTCACAAATGTAAGATTCTGACCTTGTGGTCCCCACCTGGCCTCTCTCTCTCTCTCTCTCTCTCTCTCTCTCTCTCTCTCTCTCTCTCTCTCTCTCTCTCTCTCTCTCTCTCTCTCACACACACACACAAAATTTGCATTGATAAAAATGCCTTTTTTTTACGTGTGTGTGTGTGTGTGTGTGTGTGTGTGTGTGTATGTGTGTCTTTACGTGTGTGTATGTGTGTGTGTGCGTATGTGTGTGCGTGTGTGTATGTGTGTGTTTACGTGTATGTGTGTGTGTGTGCGTGTGTGTGTGTGTGTGTGTGTGTGTGTGTGTGTGTGTGTGTGTGTGTGTGTGTGTGTGTGTGAGGAGAGAAGTGGTGATCTATACTTCATAATCTATTTCCTATACTCGATATTTTGATAAGTTACCTTCCTTATCAGTCCTCCTCGCTCAGCCGACCACAATGGCTCCGTTACGTTGTTTCCAGCCAATCAGAACAAAGTTATCTCTCTCACCGGTGTAATGATTGGTTCCAGGGCTCTGTGAGAGTCGATCAAGTCAGTGCTCCCGAAAACCCCTCCCCCATGAAATCTGGTCAGAAAACGGGTACAGTGTCATTAAAAAAGTTTCCGTGAAGGGGAGAAAAGAAAATGGGAGGAGGGGGGGGGGACTTTATCACTTGGAACGGGAACTTGCAAGCTCTAAAGTCTCTGGGATACCTAAGTTCTACCCCCGGCTCAAACTCGGAACTTTTTTTTTTCTAAAAAAGAAAACGTTCCGTGGGTGTATAAGGCGCTCGATCTTGACTCCCTCTTCTTCTTCTTCTTCTTCTTCTTCTTCTTCTTCTTCTTCTTCTTCTTCTTCTTCTTCTTCTTCCTTCCTTCCTTCCTTCCTTCCTTTCTTTCTTTCTTTCTTTCTTTCTTTCTTTCTTTCTTTCTTTCTTTCTTTTTCTTTCTTTCTTTCTTTCTTTCTTCTTCTTCTTCTTCTTCTTCTTCTTCTTCTTCTTCTTCTTCTTCTTCTTCTTCTTCTTCTTCTTCTCCTCCTCCTCCTCCTCCTCCTCCTCCTCCTCCTCCTCCTACCTCTTCTCCTTCTCTTCAGTCTTCTCCTCCTCCTCCTCCTCCTCACCTCGTCTGCCGGGGGTAGCAGCTGACACCAGGAGATGGATGGGACTGCGGAGACGTGATTATTGTCAATTACGGGACTTTGCCACATTCTCCTTCCATCACTGAAAGTGAACCTGGAACATGAAGAGAAAGTGAAGATTCACTCTGTGTCTGTGTGTGTGTGTGTGTGTGTGTGTGTGTGTGTGTGTGTGTGGAGGAGACTCAAGTCACACTGACGACCCCACTCAAGTGTGTAGAGTGAATGACTGCCCCGGAGTGAGGTGTAGAGTGGACTAATGTCTGTGTCTCACTCACACTGGACCCAAGTATGGAGGAGCAGTGGAGTGGCACGAAGGGCCGGGTCCTCCTGCTGGGGTGGCAGGAAGGGCCGGATCCCCCCTGCTGGGGTGGCAGACAAGGCCTGGTCCTCCTGCTGGGGTGGCAGGGAGGGCCTGGTCCTCCTGCTGGGGCGGCAGACAAGGCCTGGTCCTCCTGCTGGGGTGGCAGGCAGGGCCTGGTCCTCCTGCTGGAGTGGTAGGCAGGGCCGGGTCCTCCTGCTGGAGTGGCAGGCAGGGCCGGGTCCTCCTGCTGGGGTGGCAGACAGGGCCTGGTCCTCCTGCTGGGGTGGCAGGCAGGGCCGGCGCCTCCTGCTGGGGTAGCAGGCAGGGCCGGGTCCTCCTGCTGGGGTAGCAGGGAGGGCGTCTGGCTTTACAGCTCATCCTCCCTCGGCAGAAATCATAAAAACCAAACCATATGGAACCCAAGGAATTATTGTCCACCTCGGAGCGACGGAGCGTTGCGACAGGAGAGACAGACGATGGGCGGGAGAGAGACAGCTGGCACGAGAGACAGACGATAGGCAGAAGAGACATAGAACAGACAGGAGAGACGGACGATAGGCAGGAGAGACAGACAACAGACAGGAGAGACGGACGATAGGCAGGAGAGACAGACAGGAGAGATGGACGAGTAAAGACAGCAGACTCCCGGGGAAAACGTTAAACCACCGGGAGTCATCGTCTCTACAGAGAGACTCGGTCATGACCTCTGGCCATCTCGTGTCCCCTCGGCGCCCCAAGGTGAGGGACGACGTCCCCCGTGGCCCCAGGTGTTGCCCCCATCCCCCCGGCCTGGATTGCTCCGGAAGGTGAATAAGACGACGAGTTGTGCCATCACATTTATTCGTGTCAGACTGGATGTTCCTTCTGGCCCTCGATGTGCCGGTAGAGACCACGTACGCTGCGCAGTAGCAAGGTCATTATATTAGAACCACCCAGGAAGTCTCCTGCTGAGCATTATGTAAACATGATGATCATACTGAGTATAGACACAGGAATGGTCTTATTACAGTCTACGGCGAGAGAGAGAGAGAGAGAGAGAGAGAGAGAGAGAGAGAGAGAGAGAGAGAGAGAGAGAGAGAGAGAGAGAGAGAGAGAGCGTTTCTCGCCTCGCAGAGGGAGGTGGTTGGGGCGGAGGGAGTTACCATAGGAACTCCTTGACGTCATGTTTCTCTAGGGGTAATAAGTGCTTGCTGCGGCGGGTGGAGGTGGAGGAGGAGCAGCGAGTGCCAGGGAAGGAGCTCGTCAGCGGGAGGTGCCAATAGCCTGGCTTGTAGGAAGAGGAGTGCCAGTGTATCTCACATCCTGACACCCTACAAACCTGCACCTACTCACCCCCTCCGACCGCCCCCATGTTACTGCTAACACCAGTATCCAAACTCCACTCCCTCAGATATACACCCGTCTGAAACTACACTACCTAGACAAATTGGAATCACACTACACTCCCTAGACAAATGGGAATCACACTACACTCCCTAGACAAATTGGAATCACACAACACTCCCTAGACAAATTGGAATCACACTACACTCCCTAGACAAATTGGAATCACTACACTCCCTAGACAAATTGGAATCACTACACTCCCTAGACAAATTGGAATCACACTACACTCCCTAGACAAATTGGAATCACACTACACTCCCTAGACAAATTGGAATCACACTACACTCCCTAGACAAATTGGAATCACACTACACTCCCTAGACAAATTGGAATCACACTACACTCCCTAGACAAATGGGAAACACACTCTTTCGTTTGCGCTCTGAGCACCACCGATATCTTGGACATTACGACCAAGACAAACACACAGCAACGCACTTCCTGACTTGTGGCCTCCCCTTGCTACAGTTGACGTGGCTGATTTCTTGAGCGCTGTAGGAATGGAGTGGGTTCATCCTGGGAGTGGAATAGTCAGGTTTCTGAGGTGGTGCAGAGTAGGGAAAGGGAGTAATAAGGAAAAAAAAAAAGAAAGTGACATGGAAAGGCAAGGTTACAATAACAGAACGAACTGTAACATTGGTGTCATGTTAACGACAGAGAAGCACAGAGGTAGAACAGTACAAACACAGCAACAGACATGCGGCAGCAGCTGTACAACAGCGACCGCTGTGCAGCAGAAACAGCAGCACCATAGCAAGAGTAAAAGGAAGTATTGACATCACTGCAGCAGTAGAGGTAGGGGTAACAGCTGCAGCAGCAGCAGTAGTTCAGCAACAGCAGAATAACAGCGGCACAATCACAGAATAGAAATAGATCGGAATATATTTCAGTAACAGCACCGAGAGTGCTGTGCTGGGAGGCCAGAACAGCAGCCCACAGTTGAGGAGAGAGGCTTACCAGCAGCGGAAGATGGCCCTCAGGAGTGCCGGCCCCAGCTGGTAAAGCACCAGCGTAACTCCGATCACCACCAGGACCTTCAGCTCGAAGAATGCCAGGATCCTCTCCGACACGTCTAGTGGGGGGAGGAACCTGCTTAGTGAAGGGTGCGTACCGAGGGAGGGGAGGGAGGAGCTCCTGCTGAGTGAGGGCTGTGTACCGAGGGAGGAGCTCCTGCTGAGTGAGGGCTGCGTACCGAAGGAGGGGAGGGAGGAGCTCCTGCTTAGTGAAGGGTACGTACCGAGGGAGGGGAGGGAGGAGCTCCTGCTGAGTGAGGGCTGTGTACCGAGGGAGGAGCTCCTGCTGAGTGAGGGCTGCGTACCGAAGGAGGGGAGGGAGGAGCTCCTGCTTAGTGAGGGCTGCGTACCGAGGGAGGACCTGGTGATTGAGGGCTGTGTACTGGGAGGGCAGGTCCTGCTTAGTGAGGGCTCTGTACTGGGAGGGCAGCTCCTGCTTATAGTGAGGGCTCTGTACTGGGAGGGCAGCTCTTGCTTAATGTGGGCTGTGTACCGAAGGAGGGAGGGAGGAGCTCCTGCTGCGTGAGGGCGGTGTACTGGGAGGGTCGCTCCTGCTTAATGTGGGCTGTGTACCGAGGGAGGAGCTCCTGCTGAGTGAGGGCTGTGTACTGGGAGGGCTGCTCGTGCTTACAGTAAGGGCTGTGTACAGGGAGGGAGGCTGGGTCGCCCTTATGTTCCAGGTGTCATCTGAGCCCAGGGACAGAACCATCATGTTTGATCAAGGTGGAGGAGCCACAAGAAAACATACACACAAGTGGTTATAGAATCTTTAAGGATCTCAAAACCGTGCACAGGGTTGTGAGTGGTTGTGCTCACCGTGGTAGGGTTGTGAGTGGTTGTGCTCACCGTGGATAGGGTTGTGAGTGGTTGTGCTCACCGTGGATAGGGTTGTGAGTGGTTGTGCTCACCGTGGATAGGGTTGTGAGTGGTTGTGTTCACTGTGGATAGGGTCGTGAGAGGTTGTACCCACCGTGTATAGGGGTTGTGAGAGGTTGTATCCACCGTGTATAGGGGCTGTGAGTGGTCGTACCCACCGTGTATAGGGGTCGTGAGAGGTTGTACCCACCGTGTATAGGGGTTGTGAGAGGTTGTATCCACCGTGTATAGGGGTTGTGAGAGGTTGTACCCACCGTGTATAGGGGTTGTGAGAGGTTGTACCCACCGTGTATAGGGACGCAGCTCTCCCAGCCCAGGCCGGCGCGGGTCCTGGCTGACACACACACCTCGGAGGGCAGGAAGTTGACCACCTGGTCTTCGTAGCAGCGGGTCTGGCAGAGCGTGCCCTTGGGCACCGACTCCATCAACACGTACCCTTCCTTGTCCTTCCACTCCACCAGGTACCTGCCAGATGGTAAGGTGGGCTACAGGAGCGGTACAGGTGCTCCACTGTACCATGGTGTGGTACACTGAGGGTGTGGATGCTCCACTGTACCATGTACAGGTGCTCCACTGTACCATGGTGTGGTACAGTGAGGTTGTGGATGCTCCACTGTACCATGTACTGTCACTAGGTGTGGTACAGTGAGGGTGGGTGTGGTACTGGGGTGATGGTGGGACAGATGTTCCAACGTTATCTATCGCCACCGTCACCTCCTGTCACTACTAGAGATCCCTCGACCCCAAGTTTCAGTTCACTACTACTACAACTACTACTATAATTGTTGTCCTTATCATTATCGTTATCATCATTATCATTATCATTAATCCAGCACATGCCCAGTTATCATTACGATTATCATTATCATTATCATCATTGATCCAGACGTACCCAATTATCATTATCATTATCATTATTGATCCAGACGTACCCAGTTATCATTAT
>NC_092265.1:22335632-22450632 GCF_036320965.1 Panulirus ornatus
TGGAATGCCTGGAACACCACTGACCTGGTGCCTAGAATGCCTGGAACACCACTGACCTGGTGCCTGGAATGGCTGGAACACCACTGACCTGGTGCCTAGAATGCCTGGAACACCACTCACCTGGTGCCTGGAATGCCTGGAACACCACTGACCTGGTGCCTGGAATGCCTGGAACACCACTGACCTGGTGCCTGGAACACCACTGACCTGGTGCCTGGTATGCCTGGAACACCACTGACCTGGTGCCTGGAATGCCTGGAACACCACTGACCTGGTGCCTGGAATGCCTGGAACACCACTTACTTGGTGCCTGGAATGCCTGGAACACCACTGACCTGGTGCCTGGAATGCCTGGAACATCACTGACCTGGTGCCTGGAATGCCTGGAACACCACTGACCTGGTGCCTGGAATGCCTGGAACACCACTGACCTGGTGCCTGGAATGCCTGGAACATCACTGACCTGGTGCCTGGAATGCCTGGAACACCACTGACCTGGTGCCTGGAATGCCTGGAACACCACTGACCTCGTGCCTGGAATGCCTGGAACACCACTGACCTGGTGCCTGGAATGCCTGGAACACCACTGACCTGGTGCCTGGAACACCACTGACCTGGTGCCTGGAATGGCTGGAACACCACTGACCTCGTGCCTGGAATGCCTGGAACACCACTGACCTCGTGCCTGGAATGCCTGGAACACCACTGACCTGGTGCCTGGAACACCACTGACCTGGTGCCTTGAATGGCTGGAACACCACTGACCTCGTGCCTGGAATGCCTGGAACACCACTGACCTGGTGCCTGGAATGCCTGGAACACCATTGGCCTGGTGCCTGGAATGCCTGGAACACCACTGACCTGGTGCCTGGTATGCCTGGAACACCACTGACCTGGTGCCTGGAACACCACTGACCTGGTGCCTGGAATGCCTGGAACACCACTGACCTGGTGCCTGGAATGCCTGGAACACCACTGACCTGGTGCCTGGAATGGCTGGAACACCACTGACCTGGTGCCTGGAATGAGCCCCCTGATAAGGTGTCTGCTGGAGACCAGGTTGGAGGCGTGTCCCGGGTGGCCGACCCTGCCCTCAACCCTCCTCCAGGTGATCCTGAAGCCCTTGCTGGGGCGCGGGTTGCTGGGGCTCTCTGGGGCGTGGGTCGTGCCCCACACCACCGTCAGGTTCTTGCTGTGGACGGGCCCCAGCACCAGGTACAGCCACGGACCTGCAACACAGCGTAGGGCGCCCATCAACTTAAGGGCGTCATTGCGGTACACAGTGTGTATATAATTCACGTAAATGCCTCAACTACCTCGTTACGATCGCGTAACTGGCTAGTGCTACCTCTTACCCCACTAGCAGTACCTCTTTCCTAGTTAGTAGCAACCCTTTCCTAGTTCATGGGACTTCTTTGGCTTGCTATTAACACGGGGAACTTGTGAACTAGCTAGTATGGGCTGTGTGTTATGCGTAGATCACACTAGCCAGTCATTACTGAGGAGCGGAGTCCTCCGCTTACCTGTCTAACTGTTACCATTATCTGTCTATCAGCTGAGAACACCAACACCTCGGTTGCCAGACGTATGTCTGCCAGGCACCTCGGTTGCCAGACGTATGTCTGCCAGGCACCTCGGTTGCCAGACGTATGTCTGCCAGGCAGTGGGAGAACTTGTCTGCTGATTTACCGCCACCTATCGCTCCATGTCGTCACCCGTCGTCAACTGATTAAAACAGCTGCCTAAAAGCCCCTACCCTGCTGTGGGAGAGAACTACGTGCCTGTATGGGGGGGGGGGGGGGCGTGGGGAGAGCTTACTAGTTACCTGTGGGTTGGGCGTACCTGTGTGGGCCTTGTTCTGGGGGATGCGCGGTACCCTGACGAAACTGCAGACGGAGGACAGGTGCTCACACTCGGCCACTTCCCGCACCAAACACACCCGGTACTGCCGGTCGTACTTGAGCCCCTCCTTGATCAGGAAGCTCTCCGTGCTTGGGTCGAGCTCGTAATTCCCCACCTCCTTGAAAGTCACCTGTTGGGGTGGAGAGGGGGCAAGCTAGGTCACAACCTGAGGGGTCAAGCTAGATGACAACCTGAAGGTCAAGCTGGGTCACAACCTGAGGGTCAAGCTAAATGACAACCTGAGGGTCAAGCTGGGTCACAACCTGAGGGTCAAGCTAGGTCACATCATGAGGGTCAAGCTAGGTCACATCATGAGGGTCAAGCTAGGTCACATCATGAGGGTCAAGCTGGGTCACAACCTGAGGGTCAAGCTGGGTTACAACCTGCAGTTAGTGGCTTACTTTCTGTCACACTTCTGCTCACACTGTAATGCTCATGTAAGACTGTGATGGTAGGTGGCAGGGCAACCCCCCCCCCCCGTCTCACCTGGGAAGTGTAGGTGACGGCGTCCCAGGTGAGGGTCAGGGCCTGGTGGTGCTGGCCTGGGAGCTTCCAGGTGACCTCCACCTCAGGTCCCTCCGTCCCCTCGGCCCTCGTGACCTGAAGGAGTAGCGACGACGAACCTGCGGGTGGGTACACGACAGGTCACAACGAATCAGCATCCTACACGACAGGTCACAACGACCAGCGTCATACACGACAGGTCACAGCGACCAGCGTCGCACACAACAGGTCACAACGACCAGCATCCTACACGACAGGTCACAACAACCAGCGTCGTTCACGACAGGTCACAGCGACCAGCGTCGTACACGACAGGTCACAGCGACCAGCGTCGCACACAACAGGTCACAACGACCAGCATCCTACACGACAGGTCACAACGACCAGCATCCTACACGACAGGTCACAACGAAGAGCATCGTACACGACAGGTCACAACGACCAGCGTCGCACACGTCCAATCTGGTCGTACGGTACACGCGACCTGCATGTGACGGTACGGGTCGAGAACGTACGCTACATCACAGATCATGGTACACCATAACTCTCTCCACACACGAACGGTACGCGATAAGGACCAGGACGGGTCAGGTCGTACCGGGGTTAAGGATAATGATGGTTGGAGAGAAGGGAACAGGAAACGAACATAGTAGGACGATAGAGAGATAACAACACACAGAATACATAGTGTGTGATCATGTAAACACCCGTGCGCCTCACTTCGTCTCTCCCTCCTGACCCCTTTATTATACACAGACCTTCACTTCTGGGTACACTGTACGTAGTGTCTGTGGGCAGCAGTCATAACCTTGCCCTTGTAGTTCCCGTGTACCCCCTCACCAAACGAGTGACGACGTCAGGTCATTCGACCTCTCTAGTGGGATTGCGTCACGGGACAAGAGAGGGATTGCGTCACAAGACTAAGAGAAGGATTGCGTCACGAAACGAGTGATTGCGTCGCAAAACTGAGGGATTGCGTCACGAGACTAGAGAGATTGCGTCACAAGACTAGAGAGGGATTGCGTTACAAAACTAAAGAGGGATTGCGTCACATAAATCTGAGGTAACGCATCTCTTAACGTTGCGTTTGCATACGACGCAGCTGCTCCGAAGAGATGGTCGACCCTCTCTCGAGCGCCAACGAACCAGACTTCGAAGTCCATCAGAATTCGTTGGGTCAATACATTTCGTAAGTTACTCTTATGATGTGTGTGTGTGTGTGTGTGTGTGTGTGTGTGTGTGTAGCTATGGGAAGAGCATCGACGGAGGCCATTCTAAGGGTTGGATGCTGTGGTGGGGCCGGCCAACCTCACACCTCCCTGACATATTATTGATCTTCTCGCCTCCTCTCTCCCTCTGGTGTTATCTGGCCACTGACCTACGGATCGTGTTCCCTGCCACTTCACTCCCCCATAGATAAGATAAATCCACGACGGTAGTGGGAAAGATTAAGTGAATCCAAGTATTGGGAAGACAGACAATATGAAGCTTCGTACGTGCCATCTGGTGGCTGGAAGGCGAATGATTGGGAAGCCTTTTTGTTTTTTTTTTTGGGGGGGAGGGCGTTGGTGTGGTGGGGTCAGGACCCCTCAGTGCCATCGAGGAAATACGACCCTTGAGCACGACGGCACGACCACAGAGGTGTGTAGCCCTTGAGCACGCGATGGTTTACGACTCCTCGGCACGATGGTACGACCCCAGAGGTGTGTAGCCCTTGAGCACGACGGTACGACCACAGAGGTGTGTAGCCCTTGAGCACGACGGTACGACCACAGAGGTCTGTAGCCCTTGAGCCCGACAGTACGACCACAGAGGTCTGTAGCCCTTGAGCCCGACGGTACGACCACAGAGGTCTGTAGCCCTTGAGCACGACGGTACGACCACAGAGGTGTGTAGCCCTTGAGCGCGCGATGGTATACGACTCCTCGGCACGACGGTACGACCTCGAAGCAGCTTGGGTTGATTCGCAGCGCTCTGATCCCGTGACCTCCTGGGCTGGGTTGGGCCGAGGTCACCACTGGGCGAGGTCAGCCGCCTTCAAAGAAGCCATGACCTCCGAAATCGCAACAGTTCAATCATCGTTTAATACAGATATAGTTAGTAATAGCGACTGTTCCACCGTTTTCTTCGCGCACTATTAAACTATTCTTTCCAGCGTTTGTTGAGGGTGGGTGGGGGGGATATCAGCGAACAGACGAAAAAGATAATTGTTATCTTTCTTATCTAAAGAAAGCATCCGTCGGGGATCTAGATAGGGCCCTGGCCTGTGTGTATAGGCCAGTCCAGTCTCGCCCACACCATCTTCGCCCTACGCAAAGCCCCTCACACGTAGGCCCACACTTTACAGCAGTGTCAACACGAACGAATAGAGTGATCCATCGACCAGGAATAATGGTATTGAAATTAATGGGGAAGATGTCCAACACAGACTTGAACAAAAGTTTTTTTCAATTAAAAGACGGGGCAACACGAGTGTAAAACTCCCTCCCCCTCGCAATACAGAAATGATAATCGCAAATGGTAATCACATACACATGAAATAGCTCTTAATTGCCAATGGTAATCACATACACATGAAATAGCTCTTAATTGCCAATGGTAATCACATACACATGAAATAGCTCTTAATTGCCAATGGTAATCACATACACATGAAATAGCTCTTAATTGCCAATGGTAATCACATACACATGAAATAGCTCTTAATTGCCAATGGTAATCACATACACATGAAATAGCTCTTAATTGCCAATGGTAATCACATACACATGAGATAGCTCTTAATTGCCAATGGTAATCACATACACATGAAATAGCTCTTCGAAAGAGGTCGGAACAGAACAGTCAGACGACCTAACATGGTATTAAGCAATTAACTTGTTGACAAAGATGTTACAAACGACTTTTCTAATAGTATGATAGTGATGAAGGAAAGAGAAATGACTGAGGACATATGGGTATAATGCAGAGAGCATTCAGTTTCAAGTATGATAGTAAACAGTGGGCAAGAGCTGGGACCCCAAGCATGTAAAACTCTCTTCTCGAACAGTACAGATGGGTAATCACACACACACACACACACACACAGAGGATGTGTATGAATGAGGCGCCACAAACATTGATCACTGCTGGTTACAGCCACAGCAGCACCACACAGTACCTACCTTCCACACGGGAGACACATATGACCCACGCCACCACAACCATCACCACACACTGACTCCCCAGTCCCGATCTAGGGCCACGTAACGTCATCGTCAGCCAAGTCACCAAGGGACAGGATCGTCTGCGGTGCTTAGGGAGGGTGGAGGGTATTGGAGGCGGGAGGGGGGTCGGTCGTGCCTGAGCCGCTGGGTCGTGTCTGAGCGACTGCACAACCGTTACTGGACGACCCCCGTCACTCGGTCCGCGGCACCTTGGGAGTCACCTCACTCACGGACCCTGAGATAGATACGTGGCGTAATCTAATCACCGTGGACGCTGATAACAACCCTCGGGGGCCGTGATAACACGCTGTGTGGTGCCTGATACAGTCGGTGGTGGGCCAGGGTACCCGGTGGAGGGCGACGCCCGCGCCCTTCCCTCCCTGACGACCTTGCCTGCATCTCCCGCCTGAGCAGGACCTTGGCCGAGACTTGAGCGGCTGACAGACAAATGTTTCCTGCTGGAGCAGGAGCAGGCCAGCGGGCAGCAGCAGCGACCGATAGTACCTGGGAAGCAGGTCAGCAGGACTACTACCACCACCTGCTTGTACCGTGGCAGCAGGCCAGCATCAGCAGGAGCGGGCCGTCGCTACCTCCAACTCCTGACCAGATTATTAAACGCTGTGTCGTCACACTAGAGTTAATAACGCTTCTGTATTCAGCGGGACGCCTTCCGCGCCCCAGTTGGTGTCCTGCGTCGCTGAGGAACTTCTAAACATGTGTGTCTTTACCTTCGGCCTCCCGCGGGGGCGCGCTGGCTCTACTCCCGGGCCGGGCACACGCCGGCTCGGGCAAGACCAGCGGGAAATTCATGGAAATCATGAAGGACTCTGTCGTATGATTTGGTCTAGGATTCGTCTGGGACGCCTGTGAAATCAAGACATCTCACTGTGTGTGGGGGTACGATGCAATCTTGCTACCTGCGGTGTGCCGGCAGAGACAGTTCGCAGGAACAACACGGGACATGGGAGAGCGACTCGTGTATCTGGAGGTGTGGGGTTGTGGGGAGGGGGGTAACGGTAGCGTGTGGCCAGGAAGGTTAATAATCTAACGCCACTGTCCCGATAGAACCCCTTTTTTTTTATTCATTTTCCTCGAACTACAGCAAGTTACTGGACACACGGTCGTATGTACAGACGCCTATGGCTGAGGAGGATACAGACGCCTGTGGCTGAGGAGGATACAGACGCCTGTGGCTGAGGAGGATACAGACGCCTGTGGCTGAGGAGGATACAGACGCCTATGGCTGAGGAGGATACGGACGCCTGTGGCTGAGGAGGATGCAGACGCCTATGGCTGAGGAGGATACAGACGCCTATGGCTGAGGAGGATACGGACGCCTGTGGCTGAGGAGGATACAGACGCCTATGGCTGAGGAGGATACAGGCGCCTATGGCTGAGGAGGATACAGACGCCTATGGCTGAGGAGGATACAGACGCCTATGGCTGAGGAGGATACAGACGCCTATGGCGGAGGAGGGTACAGACGCTTGTGGCTGAGGAGGATACAGACGTCTATGGCTGAGGAGGATACAGACGCCTATGGCTGAGGAGGAGTTGACGTCGCACCACAGCGGAGCTCACAGCCACGTCGACGAGGCGTCGAGCACCCTGGCGGTGTTGAGGGACCAGTCGTAGTGGTAGAGGATGGACGACGGAGGCGGGCCGCCGGCAGGAGCCAGGAGGGCGTCAATGGCTGTTCGCTCCGCCTCGCCAACGTACCCCTGGATCCACCTGTGTCAGGCAGGGTAATATCTGATTAGCCAGTCAGTAACTACAACCATGAGAAGCGTGTCTTTAAGGTCATGAATGGGAAGCTAGGATGGGAAGAAGGATAATCAAACGGGTGTGTCTTGAGTGTGGGAGCAATGGAAGGTTTTACAGCACACGCGGGTTGATTGGTGATATATCCTGTGCTATATCTGCCACATATATCAAGGTTTCCCCCCCCCCCCCTTGAGTATGAGTTTCCCAACCTTGGGTATGATGGAGTAGCCTTGCGCCTTGACAATTAAGGGTCAAGGCAGAGGTCTACGCCACTTTCCCTAAGGGTCGTACCGTCGAGTTCAGAGTCTTCCCGTTTAAGGCGTTAAGCCAACGTTTAAAAAGATCAATCTACTTGTGTTTCCCGGTAGATATTAAGGATCACAAAGGATGGTCACCCAGTTTATCATATTGGTTGAGCAGAGGTTGGCACAGCTGTTGCCCACACACACACAAACACACACACACACACACACACACACACACACACACACACACACACACACACACCTGAGCATTCCTTGCTGGTCGGGAGCGAAGTCGTCCCTGTACCACTGGAGGATCTGCGGCAGCCGCAGCACCCCGTCCCTCGCCTCCACCTCCTGCCGCAGGTAGGTCTTGGTGGCTGCCTCCAGCGACGCCTCCAGGTTGCCTCCCGTGTACACACGCACCGCCGGGCACGACTGACGGATAACCCACACTAGTAAGACGTGTGTCTGCGTCTGGCTGTGTCTGTATCTGGTGTCGGTATGGAACATATATATATATATATCATATATATCATATACACAAATCTGTGTTCCTATATGACAGGGTAACACGTGAGAGGAAGCGCTGACCTTCGCGCCACAGTTGAGGGCAAAGTGTATCCTGGGGTCGAAGGTCGGGGGGCAGTGCCGCAGACGGGGGTCACCGGGTGCCAGGGCCAGGGTGCCAGTGCTGGGGTGGGGCCTGTTGCCTGCCACAAGACAACAACACACCACGTTAAGATAGCTTAGGGATCCCGGACTTGTGACACGGAGAGGAACCACGGCACGAGTGCTAATGTAAGTTCAGGGACGAATGAACATAACAAGTATGGAGGAGAGAGAGAGAGAGAGAGACAGACAGAGAGAGAGAGAGACAGACAGACCTCTGAGTATTCCGTGTTCGATCTGGTCGAGGGTGTATGAGTGAGGGCCGATGCTGTAGGCGTAGGCCGTCCAGAAGTTGGCCACGTCCAGGGTGGAGGCGGGAGGTTCCTCCAGCTGAGCGATGCTGTCCACCGTCAGGGCATTGTACACATCTGACCCACTGCTCTAAGGAACCATAACTCCCGTAACCCTCACACACCACTCTATACATATACTCCTTCTCGCTACTATAACCTCACGAACTCTTGTCACAACCACTATAACGTCACGAACTCTTGTCACAACCACTATAACGTCACGAACTCTTGTCACAACTACTATAATGTCACGAACTCTTGTCACAACTACTATAATGTCACGAACTCTTGTCACAACCACTATAACGTCACGAACTCTTGTCACAACTACTATAATGTCACGAACTCTTGTCACAACTACTATAATGTCACGAACTCTTGTCACAACTACTATAACGTCACGAACTCTTGTCACAACTACTATAACGTCACGAACTCTTGTCACAACCACTATAACGTCACGAACTCTTGTCATAACTACTATAACCTCACGAACTCTTGTCACAACCACTATAACGTCACGAACTCTTGTCATAACTACTATAACGTCACGAACTCTTGTCACAACCACTATAACGTCACGAACTCTTGTCATAACTACTATAACGTCACGAACTCTTGTCACAACCACTATAACGTCACGAACTCTTGTCATAACTACTATAACCTCACGAACTCTTGTCACAACCACTATAACGTCACGAACTCTTGTCATAACTACTATAACCTCACGAACTCTTGTCACAACCACTATAACGTCACGAACTCTTGTCATAACTACTATAACTCACGAACTCTTGTCACAACCACTATAACGTCACGAACTCTTGTCATAACTACTATAACCTCACGAACTCTTGTCACAACCACTAGAACGTCACGAACTCTTGTCATAACTACTATAACCTCACGAACTCTTGTCACAACCACTATAACGTCACGAACTCTTGTCATAACTACTATAACCTCACGAACTCTTGTCACAACCACTATAACGTCACGAACTCTTGTCATAACTACTATAACCTCACGAACTCTTGTCACAACCACTAGAACGTCACGAACTCTTGTCATAACTACTATAACCTCACGAACTCTTGTCACAACCACTATAACGTCACGAACTCTTGTCATAACTACTATAACCTCACGAACTCTTGTCACAACCACTAGAACGTCACGAACTCTTGTCATAACTACTATAACCTCACGAACTCTTGTCACAACCACTATAACGTCACGAACTCTTGTCATAACTACTATAACCTCACGAACTCTTGTCACAACCACTATAACGTCACGAACTCTTGTCATAACTACTATAACCTCACGAACTCTTGTCACAACTACTATAATGTCACGAACTCTTGTCACAACTACTATAACGTCACGAACTCTTGTCACAACTACTATAATGTCACGAACTCTTGTCACAACTACTATAATGTCACGAACTCTTGTCACAACTACTATAACCTCACGAACTCTTGTCATAACTACTATAACCTCACGAACTCTTGTCACAACTACTATAATGTCACGAACTCTTGTCACAACTACTATAACGTCACGAACTCTTGTCATAACTACTATAACCTCACGAACTCTTGTCACAACTACTATAATGTCACGAACTCTTGTCACAACTACTATAACGTCACGAACTCTTGTCATAACTACTATAACCTCACGAACTCTTGTCACAACTACTATAATGTCACGAACTCTTGTCACAACTACTATAACCTCACGAACTCTTGTCACAACTACTATAATGTCACGAACTCTTGTCACAACTACTATAACGTCACGAACTCTTGTCACAACTACTATAATGTCATGGCCTCTCGGTCACAACCACACATAACGTCCACAACTAACGTCATAACCTTTATCACGTCATCACTATAACGTCACGACCCCCTACTCACGACCCCACCATCAGATGCAGGACAACTCTATACCGTGTGTGGCATCTCGACCAGCCTGTGGGCTCGTGCAGTCCTCCCAGGTCGGGGAAGGACGGTGGTACAAAAGGATACTGATGAAGAAAGCTTTCCTCTCCTCCGGCTGCAGGACCGACACATCCACCTCCCCCAGCCTGGACGCCAGCTGACGGTACTCCCTGTAGAAACAGTGATAATAATATTCCTTCGTGAATCATCGCTTTCCCCCCACTAGAGCGAGACAGCGTCAGTAACCAACGAACGATAGCAACATATACACACGCCGCCTATCATGTATAATGTACTGCAAGCCAGAGTTAATCATCCACAGCCATGTCCTACATGCTGCCCCCATGACTTAACTTGACCACTTCAATTGACGTAGTGGTTCAGTCCAATCCCAACACGTCGCCCCGTCCCCCTTATACCATATCGAACCAATACGTTCTGTCCTATACATACCTCTCACCCTACTGAATCTTCAGAGCCCGACACCCAGGTATTGACTTGCTTCCTCACCTTGGTCTCCTCTTCTCCCTTGTTCCCTCCACTTCCCCTTAGTCAGTCTTTCTTCGGCCCATCCCTACATATGCCCACACCATTTCAGCACACCCTGATCACCTCTCTTAATCACACTGCATGACTTAACATACACTGTCATTCCTCACACGATCAACCTGCCCCACGCCATATAATGTTAGCATTTCATCTCTGTAAACAGTGCTGGAACTTCGTTCTATGCGTTCGATGTTACTCAACTTTATCGTAACAGATAATGACCTCTCAGTCCACACGCCACCTAACCTAACCTGAACCTTAGTCACATCTTGCACCCTGTGCCTCACTTCAGCCCTCATAGGTCCACCAGATGCCATGTCCACCTCCGGGTACCTAAGGCATTCTACTTCTCTGGGTCCTCCTTCTTCAGTCTTACATTCCTATCATCCTGTCTCACTTACCCCCAGCTCTCTGCAACATTTCGTCATCCTGCTTTTGTTCACATTGACTCTTATCTTCTTCCACATACTTCCCTAGACTCAGACACCAGCTCTTGGATTTCCTGTTTCGAGTCTGCCACTAGACCCGCGTCATATGCAAACAGCAACCGACTCACTTCCATGGCATACCCCAGCTTACCGTTGACCCACCCATCGCTCCAAGACCTCCCTCACCACCTCGTCCATGAACAGATCAAACAGCCTCAGTGACATAACACATTCTTGAATTAGACCCACCCTCACTGGCAATAATAATAATAATAATAATAATAATAATAATACTAATAACAATAATAATAATGATAATAATAATAATAATAATAATAATAATAATAATAATAATAATAATAATAATAATAATAATAATGATAATAATAATATGGTATCCTTGACCACACAGTGACCAGTCAAAAGGCATGAGACAGATTTGGTCCCCACCTGTACTCCTGGGATTCCTTCAGGGCCGTATAGTTCACAGTGCCGTCCGCCTCATCCAGGAACCTCCCGGTCAACCTGCAGGGGAGAGAGAGAGAGAGAGAGAGGAGTCAAACATTCAGAACCAAGTAGTCGTTATAAGCGAGAGCTTTCCAGCAGAGCGAACGCGCTCTTCCCTCGTGGGTATGCTCGGCTACGTCATCCATAACAGTTGATGGATTGGTTGCCTACCTCAACATCGACTTCTGGAGCAGTTGAGATATGACCGAGGCGTCGCTGGCAGCGGCGCCCTTCGTGGCCACATCTCCAGGCTGGGGCAGGTTGAGCACCTTCACCTCAGCCATCCTTGCGTCCTGCCTGGGCGACGGTTCGAGATCCCAGTCTGCGGCGACAGAAAGAGAAAATGGAATGAAATAGATACCACATTGGAAAAATGGCTTCACGGTTCGTTGAAATGGGTTTCCTCAAGCCATTCCTTCAACGCTGGACGTAAGCACCGAAAACCTGACTGGAATAGTAAGTGACCCAGCGCTACTGACGCGCCTGGCTGGTGTGTATCATGCCGGTCAGCTGGTCCCCCCAGATACAGCAGAAGACACATCACAACACCTGGAGTGCCTCGCGCCACCGTATATATCATAGGGCGGGTGTGTATACACGCAGGCGAGTATGCATCACACGAGAACATGAGGGAACACGATCAATATGAACGAGATTCTCCCTAGTGTCAGCACTGCCCAGGGAGACGGGAGGAGGTTACGTAGGTCGGGCCTGGGAACGCTGCTGCAGACATACTCGAAGTATGACCCGGAACAGGTATTCAGTAATTGTGATCTTCATAAATCGTTCAAAAGGTCTGGAAATGACCGTTTGATGGGTGATCATTTCTTGAATAATTGTGACTCGTCTCTCACTCTGATGGGGATAAGTCGTCCAGCCTTTCCTTGGTCAAGGAACACCATCGAAGCAGAACGTAATATTTCCAGGAACTCTGAGCTTCATTCCATCTATATTTTTATAGCTTCATAAACCACTTTATGGCCACCATTAGCCAAGCACAAGTGAAACGATCTCTTTAATACACCATGAACTACTGGCCTTCCACAATTTATATTCTTTTTCATACACATCATTTTGCCAAACTCTTGAGGAATGCTTGCAGAGCCTTCGGGTTCCAGGAATTTCCTGGAACCCTTGAAGGAAGATGCTTGCACATTCCTTTTGTTCCAGGGGATTTTGCGGAGCCCTTGAAGGACGCTTAAGGGATGCTCGCAGAACCCTTGGTTCACATGGGATTTCCTGGAACCCTTAAAGGATACTCGCAGAACCCTTGGTTTTCAGGGAATTTCCTGGAACCCTTAAAGGATACTCGCAGAACCCTTGGTTTTCAGGGAATTTCCTGGAACCCTTAAAGAATGCTCGTAGAACCCTTGGGTACCAGGGGATTTCCTGGAACCCTTAAAGGATGCTCGCTAACCCTTGGTTTCCAGGGGATTTCCTGGAAACCTTAAAGGATGCTCGCTAACCCTTGGTTTCCAGGGGATTCCCTGGAACCCTTGAGGGATGCTCGTGGTTCCGCGGAACCCCTGTTGAAAACCACTGAGGCAGGTAATGTAAGGGACCTGACGGTGTGGTAAAAATCGTTATGGCCACACACGCCATTTGAATCTTGATGACGTTGGAGGGATTGAAATGAGAGCTCGAAGACAGCAATCAGCTGACTTGGGGCTTAAAAATCGGTTCTGATTAGACGCAGAATCTCTCTCTCTCTCTCTCTCTCTCTCTCTCTCTCTCTCTCTCTCTCTCTCTCTCTCTCTCTCTCTCTCTCTCTCTCTCTCTCTCTCTCTCTCTCTCTCCTTTACTTTCTTATCCTGGAAAATCATTGGACAGAAGACTAATCTCAAATTCTTATTGGCTGCGCTGAATGTGGCGACTTCTTTTTTTTTTTCCTCCAGTGAAGAGTGTGTCAGTCAGTCAGTTGGTGACGACACGGACTTCTCCATTTGTCTAATACCATTTTAATACGCACGAAAACATTTCCTTCATAAAACTGGGCCACTGGAAGAACCGTTGACACTTCCAGCTGAAGAGCGTAGGTAGGTGGGTCACCTTATGGGTTCTTTGGTTGTCAGGCGTGGGGTGAAGGGCGAGGAAGTCAGCAAGTCAGTTCTTGGTGCTCAATCGTGTGTGTTGAAGAGGGTACACAGGCTTTTCACTTGTGAAACCTCTGGTTGCACAGAAAGTCCGGCGACCGTCATTCGCGAAACGTGGCTTATAAGTCTACGGACTTTAGCTCTTGAATCTATGTAAATCAAAGGCATTCAAACACCACCAGACCACTGGGTCACTCTTGAGGCTCTTGGTGAGTGTGGGAGATATCAGAAACTCACAGCATAGTGTGGTAAAACTTTAGAAGACATATAGATAATTGAAAGACAATAATTGGAGCGACCTGCATTTGTTTTGTCACTAATATAGAGGCACAAATAATGAAAGTAACGGACTTGAAGCAAAGTAATTATGAAGTCTATTCCTAAACGTATCTATAGTGATGCTTTCATCCACTGTAATCGGCACATCGTCTCATACGTTAACCCTGTTGAAGAATAAGTTCATCGCCTTCGTAAGTCGTTAAACTCACGAGTTTTGTATCCATATTATTTCGAGTTGGATTCACACGAATCAAGTCTTGGGTAACGTGACAGATCTAGGTTACTTACCAAGGCCTTCGATCATCTTGAATATACCTGAACTCCGTCGCATCTCAACCTTCTCTCTTATAAGCTAAATAGATTCACGTCGTTTGATCTGATCTCGTAAGATATATTTCTCAATCTGGGAATCATCTATGTCTTTGTATTTAGGTAGGGTGACCAAAGCTGAACACAATATTCAAGATGCGAACGATACATGCGATGGAAAAGAGTAAGGATGATTACCCTGGAGTGAAGTTTGAGGGCTCTGCCGAGGAAGCGAGAATTTTGTTCGCATTTTCCACAGCTCTTTGCACTACTTCCTTGGCTTTAGAGTCACCAGAGGTTACGACACTTACGACACCCAAGTCTTTATTATCTACCTCTTGCATTGTGCAACAGAATTCAGACTAGGTTAACTTCTTAGACAGCTTTTGAAACATAATCTGTAAGTCTGTAGACATAGCTTTTTAGCCTTTGAAACAATCTGTAAGTCTGTGGACATAGCTTTTGAAAAAAGAACTATACGCCTACAAACTTAGCTTTTGAAACGAATTCTGTAAGTCTTTAGACTTATCTTTAGAAACGTGTTCTGTATATCCAAACACTTGGCTGTTGAGACATGGTTTGTTAGTCCGTAAACCTTACTTTTGAGACATTGTAAATCGTACACTTTGCTTTTGAAACGTAGTTTGCAGTGCCGTGTTCACAGCTTATAACACGTGGTTTCGTAAGTCTGTAGAGGTAGGTTTTTTTTGTTTGGGAAATAGACTTTGAGGTCAGTCAATATTTTCGTATATTGAAACCTGAATGGTAGTTCACCAAGCTTTCTGTGAGGCGGGATGTACGGACGTGGGTGGAAAGTCCATAATATACATTGAGCAGGACAGATTTTGAATAGAATTTTCATCATAGATCATTAATGTTCTGTCTTTCTTCTGAGGAATATATATATATATATATATATATATATATATATATATATATGGGTGATTTGAATGCAAAGGTGAGTAATGTGGCAGTTGAGGGAATAATTGGTATACATGGGGTGTTCAGTGTTGTAAATGGAAATGGTGAAGAGCTTGTAGATTTATGTGTTGAAAAAGGACTGGTGATTGGGAATACCTGGTTTAAAAAGCGAGATATAGATAAGTATACGTATGTAAGTAGGAGAGATGGCCAGAGAGCGTTATTGGATTACGTGTTAATTGACAGGCGCGCGAAAGAGAGACTTTTGGATGTTAATGTGCTGAGAGGTGCAACTGGAGGGATGTCTGATCATTATCTTGTGGAGGCTAAGGTGAAGATTTGTATGGGTTTTCAGAAAAGAAGAGTGAATGTTGGGGTGAAGAGGGTGGTGAGAATAAGTGAGCTTGGGAAGGAGACTTGTGTGAGGAAGTACCAGGAGAGACTGAGTACAGAATGGAAAAAGGTGAGAACAATGGAAGTAAGGGGAGTGGGGGAGGAATGGGATGTATTTAGGAAATCAGTGATGGATTGCGCAAAAGATGCTTATGGCATGAGAAGAGTGGGAGGTGGGTTGATTAGAAAGGGTAGTGAGTGGTGGGATGAAGAAGTAAGATTATTAGTGAAAGAGAAGAGAGAGGTATTTGGACGATTTTTGCAGGGAAAAAATGCAATTCAGTGGGAGATGTATAAAAGAAAGAGACAGGAGGTCAAGAGAAAGGTGCAAGAGGTGAAAAAGAGGGCAAATGAGAGTTGGGGTGAGAGAGTATCATTAAATTTTAGGGAGAATAAAAAGATGTTCTGGAAGGAGGTAAATAAAGTGCGTAAGACAAGGGAGCAAATGGGAACTTCAGTGAAGGGCGCAAATGGGGAGGTGATAACAAGTAGTGGGGAGGTGAGAAGGAGATGGAGTGAGTATTTTGAAGGTTTGTTGAATGTGTTTGATGATAGAGTGGCAGATATAGGGTGTCTTGGTCGAGGTGGTGTGCAAAGTGAGAGGGTTAGGGAAAATGATTTGGTAAACAGAGAAGAGGTAGTAAAAGCTTTGCGGAAGATGAAAGCCGGCAAGGCAGCAGGTTTGGATGGTATTGCAGTGGAATTTATTAAAAAAGGGGGTGACTGTATTATTGACTGGTTGGTAAGGTTATTTAATGTATGTATGACTCATGGTGAGGTGCCTGAGGATTGGCGGAATGCGTGCATAGTGCCATTGTACAAAGGCAAAGGGGGTAAGAGTGAGTGCTCAAATTACAGAGGTATAAGTTTGTTGAGTATTCCTGGTAAATTATATGGGAGGGTATTGATTGAGAGGGTGAAGGCATGTACAGAGCATCAGATTGGGGAAGAGCAGTGTGGTTTCAAAAGTGGTAGAGGATGTGTGGATCAGGTGTTTGCTTTGAAGAATGTATGTGAGAAATACTTAGAAAAGCAAATGGATTTGTATGTAGCATTTATGGATCTGGAGAAGGCATATGATAGAGTTGATAGAGATGCTCTGTGGAAGGTATTAAGAATATATGGTGTGGGAGGCAAGTTGTTAGAAGCAGTGAAAAGTTTTTATCAAGGATGTATGGCATGTGTACGTGTAGGAAGAGAGGAAAGTGATTGGTTCTCAGTGAATGTAGGTTTGCGGCAGGGTTGTGTGATGTCTCCATGGTTGTTTAATTTGTTTATGGATGGGGTTGTTAGGGAGGTAAATGCAAGAGTCCTGGAAAGAGGGGCAAGTATGAAGTCTGTTGGGGATGAGAGAGCTTGGGAAGTGAGTCAGTTGTTGTTCGCTGATGATACAGCGTTGGTGGCTGATTCATGTGAGAAACTGCAGAAGCTGGTGACTGAGTTTGGTAAAGTGTGTGAAAGAAGAAAGTTAAGAGTAAATGTGAATAAGAGCAAGGTTATTAGGTACAGTAGGGTTGAGGGTCAAGTCAATTGGAAGGTAAGTTTGAATGGAGAAAAACTGGAGGAAGTAAAAGTGTTTTAGATATCTGGGAGTGGATCTGGCAGCGGATGGAACCATGGAAGCGGAAGTGGATCATAGGGTGGGGGAGGGGGCGAAAATCCTGGGAGCATTGAAGAATGTGTGGAAGTCGAGAACATTATCTCGGAAAGCAAAAATGGGTATGTTTGAAGGAATAGTGGTTCCAACAATATTGTATGGCTGCGAGGCGTGGGCTATGGATAGAGTTGTGCGCAGGAGGGTGGGTGTGCTGGAAATGAGATGTTTGAGGACAACGTGTGGTGTGAGGTGGTTTGATCGAGTAAGTAATGTAAGGGTAACAGAGATGTGTGGAAATAAAAAGAGCGTGGTTGAGAGAGCAGAAGAGGGTGTTTTGAAATGGTTTGGGCACATGGAGAGAATGAGTGAGGAAAGATTGACCAAGAGGATATATGTGTCGGAGGTGGAGGGAACGAGAAGTGGTAGACCAAATTGGAGGTGGAAAGATGGAGTGAAAAAGATTTTGTGTGATCGGGGCCTGAACATGCAGGAGGGTGAAAGGCGGGCAAGGAATAGAGTGAATTGGATCGATGTGGTATACCGGGGTTGACGTGCTGTCAGTGGATTGAATCAGGGCATGTGAAGCGTCTGGGGTAAACCATGGAAAGTTGTGTGGGGCCTGGATGTGGAAAGGGAGCTGTGGTTTCGGGCATTATTGCATGACAGCTAGAGACTGAGTGTGAACAAATGGGGCCTTTGTTGTCTTTTCCTAGTGCTACCTCGCACACATGAGGGGGGAGGGGGATGGTATTCCATGTGTGGCGAGGTGGCGATGCGAATGAATAAAGGCAGACAGTGTGAATTGTGTGCATGGGTATATATGTATGTGTCTGTGTGTATATATATACGTGTACATTGAGATGTATAGGTATGTATATTTGCGTGTGTGGACGTGTATGTATATACATTGTGTATGGGGGTGGGTTGGGCCATTTCTTTCGTCTGTTTCCTTGGGCTACCTCGCAAACGCGGGAGACAGCGACAAAGCAAAATAAATAAAATAAATAATAAAATTATCTATTTATTTATATATATTGGAAAGGATCACAATTTTGCGCGTGATCAAGATATTCCTATGAGTCCACGGGGAAAATGAAACACGATAAGTTCCCAAGCGCACTTTCGTGTAATAATCACATCGTCAGGGGAGACACAAGAGAGAAATATGAATCAGTTGATATACATCGAAGAGACGAAGCTAGGACGCCATTTGGTAAACATGCGATTGTCCAAGACATACAACGAGCGTTTATAAACTTATCATTTTACAAATTATATCAACAATAAAGTTCTCTAATTCTATAGACCATCACTAATATCAAGATTATAATTCTTTGTGTATTTGATAATAGAAGATTCAATGATATATCTCGTGGTAATAGAGTTAATAACTGAGATGGCATTACTCCAATTAATACAATAATCATAGTTTTTAACGTGATTAAACAAGGCATTTGATTCTTGTCTGTTCTTATACTATATTCATGTTGCTTAAGCCTAACAAAGATCCTTACCAGTCTGCCCAGCATAAAACTTATCACAATTGCTACATGGCACTTTATAGATGCACCCAGGAGAATTTTCTGGTGAGTTCCTGAATAAGATACTCTTTATAGTATGATTGTTGCTGAAGGCAACATTTACATTAAAGGATTTAAGCAACATGGGAAGTAAACTATTATTAAAAGGGAGAACTAAAAGATTCTTGGTGGCAATGGGAGGTTTGGGCTCAACTCTATAAAATGATTTCTTTGCTGACTTAAGAGATTTATAAACTCGGCCAGTACAATAATGGTGATATTGTTTCATCTTGGACTGGTGATGGTATGGGGTTGGGATGGGTATCATCACCAGCAAATACCATTGCTAAATCTCTGCTGAAGCCAGTCAAGCGAGCGGAGATTACCTTGGTCGTGGCGAGTGGCAGAAGTGTTGCACCACAAGACAGTTGGCGGCCGATACGTGTTGTTAGCCATGACCACAATGCTTAAGGAAATCTGTCACAAAAAGATAAATGTCACCCACCTCTTGTTTTGCTTGTGAGGGATCCCATAGTAAGCCGCTGTAGTTAGCTCTGATCACGTAAGCCAATCGTCTTAATAAATTGTAGTAGTGTTTACTACGTTACGCTATGGCGAACTGCTCTGGGCAGTGAACCGTTAGAATCACTCGGTCTGTTTTAACTGTTGTAACTGTTTCAAGAATACTGATGGTCGCATCCTACGACTCCTCAAGGTCTCGTGACACAGAAAACTTGTCATCCAGCTAGACACAGAAAACGAACTTGTTAATACGGGTACTGTGTCAGTATTGTTAGAAATTGTCAAGATATTGTCAATATCTGTCATTACAGAGTTTTAGAGATACGAAGGCTATGAAAAAAATGTATTGAATGTGGAATGTATCAAAGCCCTTTTCAAGTGCTAAATGATAGTCATGAATATTTCACATAGAAAATCTGGAAAATAAGTCTTCCTTTTGGAAAATGAGTCATCCTTTTGGAGAATGGGTCTCCCTGTTGGAAAATGGGTCTCCCTATTTCAATTTTATGTGTAACGGTAAAATTACTCAACCCAAGATATCTCATTCTGCATTATTTAATACACTTACAGTGATATGATCTGAGTTACTGGCCTCATTCTGTACGTAAGCTTGCATCCCACTTTTGATGTAGCCTTACTGGACCATTACAAGTGAATGTATTACGTTACAGGTAAAGTGATACGTAATATTTGGAATAGTGGCTCACGCAGAATAGAATTTCTGCATCTCCATAAAGTTTTTCACTCAGTTTAACGCCAAACCGAACCGGGTCTGATTTATACATCCAATCTTTTTCAGTGGACAGTCACTCCTACTGAACCAAATACCAGCCATTCTAGCCATCACATACTGAACATACAACATTCAATTCCTATGCCAATAACATCAACACAAAAACAATTCTTCCACTCCACTCTATACTTCGCCTCACCTGCCTGGTCTCCCACCCTGTCATAAGCAAAGATAGCAAAACTACAACCCACTCAAAATAGTGCACACAGAACAATCACTGGCTGCCAAGCAACCATAAACACTCAACACTTACACAATGAAATGTAGATCCTCCCATTATAATCCCACTTCATCATACTTTGCTGTGCTACAGCTCCATAACTAACCACAAATCCTCAAGTAGAAATAAAAAGCTTACACCTGCCTCACACTTCGAAAACCATGACTGGCAGATCCCCAACATCTCCAACAAATAAACCATGACAAAATACAAGCACACTGAAATAACCCGTCAAGCATTGAACATACGCCATCCCAACTCATTACTTAGACTTCACTCCACTAAATATACACGCATTAATAGTAACACTCCCCAGACAAGCAAGGGTCACACTTTCCCGTCTGGGCTCCATCCCTACAAAACCACAAACACCATTTCAACATGTCCCAATACCCTTAATGCAACTACGAAAATGAAGTTACAGATCATTAACTATGCTATTGCCCTTTAGTCTCCTACATAAACACACATGATACAATATCACTGCACTTTATGGTCATGGCTAACTTCCTGAGCACTATAGGAGCCATATAAAGACAGAAGGGACTCTGTGTCAGAAAGTAAGTAAATATTCCCCTCCAAGCAGTAACCTTCCTATTCCAAAGGAACCCCTACAACCCATTCCCTGCTTGTAGTGTTATGGAAAATATTATCCATGAAGCAAATTGTTCTTTTATTCAAAGGAAATGCGATAATTTCTCTTCATCATCCACTGACAGGTCTTTTTTGGTCTTCAACTGAGAGTATCACTATCAACTTCTGTCACTTTGCCTCTCCTTCACTTTCCTGCTTAACAGTATCACAACTGTCTGTACTGTAAACACAGCAACTCCCTTTGGGTCCCATTTCTCCTCTAACTCTTCTTCAGATGACTCTAACATTCCTTCACCCTCTAACACTGCTCTCACTAATTCTATGTCCTTTCCCATAATCTCTTTGCGAACTGTTTGAAAAGCACTTGTCTTTCTAGACACAAGCAAGGCTTATGATTCTGACGGCATCCATCCCCATGTACTGAAAATGTGTGCCTTTGAACTTGCACCTGTGCTTGCTTGTCTGTTCCAATCCTGTTTAAAAACCAGAACTTTTCCTTTTTCTTGCAAGCATGTATTGGTACATCCCATTCCTGAGAATGGTGACTGTTCTAATCCGTCTGTCTTTTGTCCCATCACTTTAACATCTACCATTTCCAAAGTCTTTGAATCCTTCCTCAGCTTCCAAATCCTCAGACATCTTGAATCTCACATTTTCCTCTCTGATTAAGTGCTTGGCTTCCAAAGGCGAGATCAACTGGTAACATTTTTCCTACTTTTACTAAAGTCTCATCATCATCTTGGAAATATTTGGGGAATCCTATGTAGTTACCCTTGACATATCCAAAGCTTTTCACATGGTGTAGCATAAAGGTCTCATCTTCAAGTTCTTATCTTTTGGCTTCTCTTCCTCACTTTGTTCCCTCATTTCTAGTTTCCTCTCTGGCCAGTCTGTCTCCATGGTTGTTGATGGATCAGCCTCTACCCCTATCTACATCAAAAAAGGTGTCCCTTGAGGTTCTGTCCTGTCTCCTACACTTTATCTCCTTTTTCCCAACAATTTCCTTTCTTTCAGAATTAACCAAAAGCACTCATACTCTGATAACTCAATAACATATATCTCCAAATTCTTCAATTCTCCTCCTTCTTCTCCCATTCGAACTGTTTCTCATCTTGGCTTGACTTCTTCAATAAGTTCAGACTTAGACAGAATTTTAATGGTTTAGACAAAATCTGGCTGTTAGGTTTAATGCTTCCAAGACCCAGTTTCTACCCATCTGTCTATCAAAAACTCCTTACAACTTTCCTCTCTCCTCTGATGGTTCTGTAAAGACACTTCTTGTCCCATTGAACATGCTTGGTATTACTGTAACATCCACTCTTTCTTGGAAACACCACAGTACAAAAGTAGCTCAATCTACCTCTAAGAAACAAAGGATTGATCTGTCTTTGTATGGAGTACTCTTCTCACATCTCGGTTGTTCTAGCTCTGCATTCATACTTGACAGTCGAGTCAAAGCAGTCCAACCAATAAATGCTCCCAGGCTAACTTTAGAATTTGACCTGTTTGCCCTATGCTGCAATGTTGGTTCATTCTCCCTCTTCAACTATAGGTATTACTTTGGTTTTTGTTCCCAAAGGTTGGCTGCATGTGTGCCCCCAGCACTAGCTAGACCATGCAATACTTGACGAGCTACTTTGTCTCATGATTTCTGTGTGGCTATTGGCAATATAAGTAAGTCTTTTTATTACTGTCTTCCCTTAAACTTCAGACCTTTGAAACTCTCCACCATCTCATCTCTTTCCCAATAACTATGATCTGGCACAGTGTAAAAGTTTTTTTGTTTTTGTTTTTGTTTTTTTGCTTCCTACAAATTTGTGAATACTTTCCCTATCCCTTTTTCCCCCTTTCATTAATTTCTCTATATTTCAATAAAGGCCTGGCCTTGATGTGAACTTTTGTCCATAAATTGGAGGTGAAAGGATAGAGGCAGGACCTAAACAAGCAGGAAGGTGTGAGGGACACACAGGACAGAGTGCATTGGAGTGATGTGATGTACGGGGTGCAACATGATGGCAGTGGATTAAACCAAGCAGATGCAGATGAAGCGGTTGGAGCAAAGGGCCATTAACCCTGGTGTGGTTAGAGGAGCTCTGTCTGGTTTTGGTGCATTATACATGACAAAACTAGAGAGTAGATATGAGCAAATGAGGCCAAGTTTTGTCTGTTCCTGGTGCTACCTTGTTAATGTGGAAATAGAGAACAAGTACGAAATAATTTATTTCATTCTTTCTTCATAATTTTCATTTTTTCATACATATTCACCATTTCCTACAATGCCATTTGGTAAACACGTGATTTGTTTACCAAATGGAGTCCTAGCTATGTCTCTTCGTTGTATATCAACTGACTTATATTTCTTTCTTGTATCTCCCATGATGAAGTGATTAGTACCTGAAAGTGCACTTGGGAACTTCTCATGTTTCATTTCCCCATTGACTTATAGGAATGAATGTATATGTATGTATGTGTATGTATGGGTGTTATGTATATATATATATATATATATATGTGTATATGAGAGGTTGGGCCATTCTTCATCTATTTCTTGGTGCTGCCTCACTGACGTGGGAAACAGCAATTAATTTAATAAATAGATATATACACAGCAGTGTTATTGAACTGTGCTTGTAATTTGTTATACTGAGAGAGAGATCACTCTCAGTGAGGCTGTATCATTGCCACTGGATGAAAAGGAGTGCAGTCTCATCAAGGACCTTCTCATTCCAGAATTGCCCATCATGACCCTGCTCCTTTGTAAAGTAAAGCCTCTAAGTTGCAAGAGGCCATAAACTTGGTCTCAAGGTTATACGATAACTAATCAGACTTTATATTATCTTTATTCGGCATTAGTTCTGTGTATCATATAAAAATTTTCTTTTAATTTCATTATAAATGCTAACATTTGTCATAATAAAAAACTATGTACATCAGCTGTCTTTATACACTTTTCTGATATACACTGTTAGAAACTCAGAAAATTAATGTACAAACTGACCCAAATTTGATGAAGCATGAGCGAGTAATAACACTAAAAGAGAAGGTCACATATCTCTTTCCTTCATCTTGGGAATCTGAAAACTGTTCTCAAAGATGTCAATTCTGAGACCATGTGTCATTCTACTGCTGGAAGCACAATCTGCCTACATATTGTGGCCCTTTATCTATACTGAAATTATGTGGAGCATGCATAATCTGCAGAAATTTTGGTGCGTGACTATCTCCACACCTTCCTGGGTCGAGAACCCAGTAGCACCATCAAAGCATTTGCTAATGAATTATGAAAGGTGGTTTTGCTATAAAAAAAAAGTCATATAACACATGGGGAATTAACATTACCTAAGGAAGAGTATCGAAGGGGTTAGTAAAAAGATGAAAACATGGAAAGATAAAGAGTTCTAAAACAGGAAATACAAAAGTCAGGAAAACAGTAATGACTTCAAGAAAGTTTACCATCAAGACATATCATTGGAAAGTGGCAGGTCCTTAAGTGACTGTGCTTCCACATGTAACTACTACATGAAACAGTATGCTTCTACCTTACTCTTAATATATGAAGATAAGGTTTTATTATTGCAAAGATGTAACTGGAAATCTTGAATCTAAATAATAAAAATAAAAAGGGCTGGTATTTTTGTATACATTTGCATTTAAAAAAAATCCAGTCTTTTTATTTATCACAGCAACTCACACAATTCGGAATAGTAAAATCATCCATGGACCTTAAAGTTAGACATATGTATGCTGAAGTCATGGAAAAAGTCATTTTTCAATAATAAAACCCTAATTTACAGAATACTTGAGCAATGTCAGTACAATGACATGCATTTCCATCTTAACTAATCCAAACATATAAAGTATACAACTTCAGAATTCATAAGGCTGCTAATGTAAGAGCTAACACAAGATGATGAAGTTCCATCTATATCATGGCATGTAATGAAACTTCTACAGATCAAGTTATTATCAAATACAACAATGCAACCTCTAGATGACAGTTTTGTTTCAAAGGGTAATAGCACAATATGGGCCCCAAGTTCCATCTAAAGTAATACAGAGCTGTTACATTCCATATATGAATTGGATATATCATCTTATCTAAGCCCTGGATTGGCAAACCTATCCTGCTCTCATGGATGAGTGTCACTTCATCTACTGATGAGCATTACAGATCAAGTGCACAATGAGAAATAAAACCTTTTTGTAATACAATGCATTAATGCGTAGGGATGGAATCAAATGGCTGATAGATAGAGCTACCTCTTACCTAAAGCTAGTGTGATTATGATGTATGAACTCCTCTATGTGTTTCAGCTTTACCATGCATTGAAATACAGTCTTTCACTAAAAGTCTAAACGAGACGGTATGCATTTCTTAATCATTTACCTCCCATGCTTATACTACAAAGTTCTGTACGCTACAGTATATACTCCAATTACATGTGACTCATTCAAAAATACAGTAATATATGGCTTGTCAAATTATCCTTAAAAGAAATATTTCTTAAGTCAAGAACTACATTTACCTATCTCTCATCTGTATTGTATGTCTCTCCCTGCATTCAGAATAAGGTCATACATAAAGAGTCTTGTCTAACAATTTGACTGCTTACCTGAAACACAGCTTAAAATTCTAAAAACCCAAAAGTAAAGGCAGAAGTACCTGAAGAACTCTGAACATTTGTTTGTCTATCATGTAAACAAGCACTAGCTGCCATTGTTGAAATAAACAAAAAGGGAAACTAATACAAATAGCTCAAAATCTTAAGTATAGACTGAAGTTTGAAAATACATGGCAGACCACCACATAGTGATGCAAATAAATGTGGTCAAAATACAAATCTATGGGCAACTGAATATAGCTCATCTATTTACATAATTCAATCCACATGAAAATTAAATATCAACTATCTAGTTGACTTCCTTACCATAGCTGCCCATAAAAACAATGCCAAAAAGTAGAGAGAGTCCTTCGTCCCATTTACAGTTCATTACCTTATCCACATTCACACTGCAAACTCAGTTCCACTGTTTCTCTAGCATGTGCTCATTAAAGGAACTTTCTTTAATTACACTACAAATAAAGCTGCTTCTTACTCAGCAGGCAACAGATAAATACTTCAGCTATAACAAGCAAACTTACAAAATCATCATGCAAATTTCTCAGTGTCCTGATATAAACTTCTTGTATCAGCATTTGATGGAGCAGGAATAGTAACTTAAGTGTCTGGGAAACAATACTTTCTACTGTCTTGCTTTAAACATGAAAAATGTATGTTTTGAATGATGAATATCCATTTATCACAGGAACATCCCTAAAAGCATCTGCGAGAGCACTCAGTAGGGGATACAAGCATTACAGTCACCCCTCCAAACAGGAAATACCCCCTTTAATCATATTATTATTAGGCCAGCCAAAATTTTCTACGGAGACAAACCACCACCATCCCAGGTCAACTATTTCCTAAAGAGAAGTATGACAGCACTAAGCAATCAGCTGCCACCACCAACAAAATTCACTGACCATTGGGTTCTGCCTCCAACCTGTTGCTATCAGTTATCACAAAATGGTTTTTCCTTTATGAGAAAGGGAAAGGAAGGCAATACTCACAGGTTTCTGCCTATGGTAGCTAAACTGTTTTTTTCATTCCTTAAAACCTATATTTATTTCTTATGAACAGACAAGCCCTCTTCACTTCTGAGAGTATATCCATATGGCGAGTGACTGAAAAACTTAAATAAGGACCTGTGTTAGACCTCAGGGTTTTTCCTCATGTCCTTCTTCAAGAACAGAGGCTTACAAGATGATCTTGTCAAGAGCAAAAGTCAAACAGCATACCCGCAACAACATCAGTTCTATGTACTAAAGATAATCAAAGCCCTCTTGAGGCTCAGTGAGGGTATAATCCCATTGGATTAGCCCTGGGATAGGAGAGAAAGAATTCTATCTCCATATTCCCTGCATGTTGTGAAGGCAACTAAAGGAGGCAGGAGTGGGAGGGCTGAAAATCCCCCTTCTAATATTTCAATTTCTAAAGACAGAACAGAAGTTGCAAAGCAGGGAGTCCTCTTCCTCCTCGAAGGCTCAGGCTGGGGTGTCTAATTGTGTAACAAGATGAGAAGAGGGGAGAGATTGATAGAATGTTTGAGGAAAAAACCTGGATCCTTTAGTTATGAGTGAACAAAGAAAGGGTAAAGGGGAAGAATGGTTTGGCAGTGTCTTAGGAGTAAAGTTAAGGGTTGGGATGGGAGAGGACAAGAGCTAAGGAAGGAGTAGCACTACTGAAGGAGTTGTAGGAGAGTGTGAAAGAGGGAAGGTGAATCCTAGACTGATGTATGTAAAAATGAAAATGGATGGCAAGATATGGTTGATTATATTATAAGTGCTTATGCACCTGGCCATGAGAAGAAAGGTCATGAGAGGCAAGTGTTCTTAGAGCAATTGAGTGTTTCAGCAGTTTTGATGCAAGAGACCAGGTATTAGTGATGGATGATTTGAATGCAAAGGTGAGTAACGAGACAGTTGAAAGTATAATTGGGGGGCATGGGGTGTTAAGCAGTATTAATGGAAGTGGACAACTTGTGGAGTTATGTAGTGAAAAAGGACTGGAGAATGAGAATATCTGGTTTAGAAAGAGGGACGTACAAAAGTATACATTTGTGAGTAGAAGAGATTATCAGCAGGCATTAGTGAATAACACATTTATTTATAGGAATGCGAAAGAGAGACTTTTGGATGTAAACGTGCTGAGGAATGCAGCTGGTGGGATGTGTGATCACTATCTTGTGGAGGCAAGGGTGAAGATTTATCAGGTTTTCAGAAAAGAGGAAACCATCAGAGAGAAGGGAGTGGCGAGTGTAAGTGAGGTTGGAAAACAGCTCTTACCTGAGGGAAGAAATACCAGGAGAGACTGAACATAGAATGGGAAAGGACAAGAGTAAATAAAGCAAGGGGAGTGGGTAGGTATTTAAGGAAGCTTGCTGGCGTGTGCACAGAATGCATGTGGCATGCAAAAGATGGGAGGTGGGCAGATTAGAAAGGGTAATGAGTGGTGGTATGATGGGGTAAGTTGTTGGTGAAAGAGAAAAGAGATGTTCGGGCATTACTTACACGTAAGGAGTGCCAGTGATTGTAGGATGTATAAGAGAAAATGGCAAGAGGAAGGTGCAGGGGTTGAAAAAGAAAGCAAATGACAGTTAGGGTGAGTGAGTATCAGTAAACTTTTGGGACACTACAAAGATATTTTGAAAGGTGGTTAATAATGTGAAAAACAAAAGAACAAATAGCAACGTCGGTGAAGGGGGCAAAAGGGGAAGTAGTAATGGGTAGTGATGAAATGAGGAGATGCACCGAGTATTTTGAAGGACTGCTGATTATGTCTGATGAAAGGATGCTAGATGTAGGGTGTTTGGGTGGTATGCAAAGTGATAGAATCATGGAGAGTGCATTACACAAGACAGCTAGGGACTGAGTGTGAACGAATGTGGCCTTTTTGTCTGTTTTCCTGGCACTACCTTGCTTAAGCAGGGGGTAGCAATGCTGTTTCCTGTGGGGCAGGGTAGAGCCAGGAATGGATGAAGGCAAGCAAGTATGAATATGTTGATATGTATATGTATGTATACGTGCATGTGTGGGCATTTATGTATATATATGTATATATGAGTGGATGGGCCATTCTTCATCTGTTTCCTGGTAATACCTCACTGATGCGGGAAACCGCAATCAAGTATGATAAATGAATATATATAAACATAAAGATAGGAATGTAACATAAATGAGGTAGCCTTGATTAGTGCATTCAGTTGCCCATGCCATCTCAGCTACCATCAAACAAATTTAAAGATACAGATCTGAAATATCTGCAGGCCAAAAGCAAAATTGAAGGCACACCTTCATAGAAAAACATCATGGTCAACAGGTCCTCACTGCACAGTCAGAGCAAGTGAATGATGATGGTGGCTGGTCATTGGAAGCCATAACCTTACAGACCTAAGCAACTTGCTTTGAAGTTGCTGATCCCCATGTACAAGTATCTGGTAGTACCTGGCAGTTATGGAGGATAATTCTATATTAGGATACCCTAATTTAGGATTTGAACAGTGTTAAAACCCCCAACACTGAGCAAGTGCCCTTTCAGATGCTCAAAAGGCTTCTCTCTAAGTGAGAAAGATCTGCACAGGTACATATCTTGATGAGGTACCAGTAACAGTACTAATGTTGAAAAAAAGATGACACGTAAATAGAATTCTGTTTGAGCAGGAAAATGATTAACAAAAGCTTGGTTTGCTACAAAATCTTCAGAAGGGTTACAATATATCGGAAAATTTCTTCAGCTAGATAAAAACCAGTGATGATATACAGCACAAACCTTCATACTACATTAAGATACACGAGTCTTTGACAGATACATCAATTCAATCAGCTCAGATGACTCTGGCTTTTTATAGCACCACAATGGGGTCTTCATTCCCAAATAATAGCAAAATTAGTATGTAAAATATGACATTCTAGCTAAATCACTGCGACATTTCAGTCCCCTTATGAACAAGTGATTAAAAAATTACAAAATAGCATCTATTAGCTGTCATGGCAGTGACTACACCTTAAATATACAACAATAAGAAAGAATTACTGTACATGTCCCATGATGGAACATGCTCAACTCACCAGTACAGTGAAGTTACATGAAAGGATCATAATTCCATAGAAAGCTTAAGTCAAATACTGGTCACCAAAGTCTTATGAAACCTTAATGATATACAGTGTAAACTGAATTTGATAAATTTTGATATAAAATAACCTTACCATAAAAATCTTGATCATATGCAAACACACAGCCATGTGAGAAAAAAGACACATGGCTATCAAATTCTGATGGAAAAAAGTGGTTTCATAACTCATATGGCACCTGACTGATAATCCGAGTAAAAGTTTGGAAAATCAACTTGCTGGTGATCATACAAATCTTTTTGCATGAGGAATAGCCAATAATAAAAAAAGCAATTACTCCATGATTTGTTGATGTGAAATGCAAATTGTAAAGTTTATCTCATATCATACAAAAGAGCTGTATACCACCTAATTCCAAACTTGCAATAGTTAAACGTACTCAATGTGCAGTCAACATTCATGAATGGCTGCAGAATGATTTTCCATCCCATAAGCTCAACTAGCCTCAGCCAGGAATACAATAAAAGATCATAGTACCGTACGAACCCTTAAGTATAAATATCACATTTAATGGAAAATTATTTAATAATTTGAACATGAATTCTATTCTGACACTATGGTAAAATTCCTACTATATCATGTTTACTATTTGGTTTGTTTCCTGCAGCTTCATTACAAGTAATTTCAGTATTCCTAGAAATTCTCTACCGCAGCACACTTGTTTTCTCATGAAATAATGAGCTTCCATTTTCAAGTAAACATATGTACTTACACTGTTACTATAAAATTCATGTGATGTAAAGTTTCCTAAATATTGAAGTCCTGAATATCTAAACTTCACGTAAAGGTGTCTAATGGCTCAAGCATACTGCAGTTAAACTCTTTGCAATGAATTACCAGTAACTCTTTCTATATCATGGTTATTCCAAAACATCATGCTTTTTTTAAGCTGCTATCCTATAAAACCAAAATCAAAACATTATCACATTAAACTGTTCTTGCATTTCAATACTAGGAAAGTGTTGCCACATTTCAGTAATTATGTATATTATAAAATTGTTATATTCATTATTCTAAGCAAATGCACATCATTACCATAGTGAATATTCTTGGGACAATTGTACTATCAATCTTAAAGGCTTTTGAAAAATGCATAAATTCTCAAATATGTGTTAAACTTATACTGCTATATCAGGTCCTTTTGTATAAACTAAATTTTTTCTCATCTAAAATCTGGGTCTTTAATATCATGATATGTTAATACCAAAACTATCTTACAAACATGCTTTTGGTTACATAACACTGATGGTGATATATGTATTGCTATGTGTACAGTACTTTGATATTTTGAATGGAACAAATGACTGTTCTTAGACTGAAAACAGATTTCCACAGACCTCCACAGTGTAACATATCTCTACAGTACCTAAAGGCAAGGTAAATGATGGCATATTTTGTGCATATAAATGAGAATATCTAATGACCATCAAGCATAAAAGTGCTTCGCAATAGATAACACTGACACCAGTTTCTAAATACTAGGCCTATCCCAAAAACTGCCTTACAAATCAGAAAGCAATCTAAAGCAAAAATCTAAAACATTTCCCATTCTGCTATCTTTATATTCATTTGCAAATATAATAATCGAAAGGTAACGAATATTAAGTTACGATAAATAATGAGAAATCAAAAAGAATAAGGATCTTCATCTGACTTGTCCCTGTTCGTTCTCATGGGATGTAATAAAGGTTGGGAATATTTCCAGTCTCCCACTCCCGCCCAACGTATCTACTTTCTTTTGACATGTAGGAGGTATGTGTGCAGCATTCTTTCTCCCCTGAATCCAGAGATAGTGCTTACATTTATCTGTATATATATTTACATCAGAATTACTCCCAGAAAAATGGTAGTCTCTGGAATAAGCACCTATAGTGACCAAGAGACACTTAGTATTGGAAGTTGTTCAAAGTAAGCCTAGCCAATGCTAGTGTTCATGCAATAACTTCCAGCACTTGCTATGCAAATCATAGTATGGCGATTCCCAGCATAAGGGTTAGAACATACATTAAAACAAACATTATCATAGTTATCATGAGAAAGAGTAGATGCATGAGAAAAGCAGGACAAAGTATGAACATTTCACAGATATAACTATGTAATGTTAATCATAAAAGCTAGTTGCTTTTAGTTGCTGTATGAAAATAATGCTTAAGAACTCATAAATTGTGAAGATGACAAAGAATGATTCACTTTCCCAGAAGTAGTAAAAATTACAAACATTTTCATCTCTAGTTAAAGAAAAAAATTAATGAGCTTGTTCTAAGCCTTTGATAAATGCACGGAACTAATGTAGTAAAAAATGAAAATGATTAAGACAAACCAAGAGGAAAGAACAATAATGCAAAATGTAAACCGATGTAAATGGGGTGGGATTGAAATGTTGAAAGCTACGGCCCTGCATTTACTCATACATATACTTTGTAAATTATTACTTCTAGCAATGAACATGGAGTGAGAACCTAAGGCATTTACAAGGTATGACTGTACAACATGGACAGATTTATCTACTTACTGAGATATCACTGAAACCTTATATCTACTAAATCTGCAATACTATTAATCACATCCACTATTCATTTTCATATTATATGATGAATGATACTGTCCATCAAAAAATTTATCATTTTAACAAATCTACAAAATTAAAAATAAAATTCAAATATAATGTGGTAAATCCAGCCATACTTAAATACTGATGTAATCATAAATTGATGATTTGTATAAATTTCAGGGATACAAAATACTGTTGGAACATACGTAGGAAGTATCATAATACTGTATTTTATTAATGATATACTGCATTGGTATTTGGTTTTTATACTCTTCATGTACTGTATCAATGGAGACAATGATGCAGTATGTAACTGGTATATTTTGATACTTTATAAAACATACAATAATAATATCAATGATAATTGATAGAATTATTGGTTATCTTTACTATTACTACCATGATTATCATCACTACTGTATCAAAATCAACACCACTTTTCTTTAGTCAAATTAATATTAGATATTCCACTCTTCCTTCCTTTCATAAAAAAAATAATACTGGATGTCTTTGCTTATGATGTGTATTCTGTCTGGGTGTCTGTTTCTCCTTACAAATTATTCCAAAATTCCATGTGACAAAAACTTTTCTGTAATTCCTACAATGGAATTTCATGACTATTGGAATTAGTTATATGTTCAGCTCCAACACTTCTTGATGCTATGAAGATACAACAGAAGAATGGTTAAGCTTTATCTGAAAAGGAATATCCATATCCTCTGTTCACTAGATAACAAAGCCAGCTAAATCAATACACCTTGAACCTCTACACCGCTGCATATACCTAAGAAGATTTCTGAATTTCTTACGAAAAGTTTTTGTTACAGACTTAACTGTATTGTCTAACTCCCAAGGATCCTTATCTAAGTTATACATTTCCTCAAAAGACTCATCATCATCCCATTTACAATATAACCTATTCTCCCCATCACTGATTTGCCTCAAGCATGAATATGTGTTGTTCCAAGAGTCTTCACATTTACAGGCAAGATCAGGATTACAACCACTCAGTCCTGGCAGAATGTTCTCACAGCCAACATTTATCACTTTTCCCTCACCAGAATGTTCCACCAGAATGGTTCTTCGTAGCTCCCAATGTTTTCTGTAACTTGTGAAATTATATTTTCCAACAAAATTTTCTCTTTCACCTATAACTACACTATTCTCATTTGTAGTATCAGCACCTGCCATGTCTTTAGTTATCATAGGCCTGAGAGATATGCCATCCATGTATTTGGGTATTTGCAAACCTGCCAAATCCAAAAAAGTAGGTGCAAGATCAATATTTGAAGTGGGAAACTTAATAACTCCACCAACTGGTACATTAGGCCCACGAATCAAGAGAGGTACTCGTATATCAGTTTCATAAGGTTCTCGTTTATCAAGAGGTTGAGAAAACTGACCAAGGTGGTATCCATTGTCCGATGTAAAAATTATGTACGTATTTTCTAGCTGATTTTTGGATTCCAGGTACTCTACAACATCTTTTACCATGTCATCAACAGTTAGTAATGTCCTTAATCTATTTCTGAAAACATCATCAACTAAATCTATTGTGTCATCTGACAAAGGTTGAACTCCCTCTCGCAGAAGCCAGTGTTTGTCTTTTCCAACTTTAATGTTAAAGTTTTTTGTTCTTGGAGCCTTCTTAGAAGTGAAATTATTTGAATATTTTGGCTCTGGAGTAAATGGAGCATGTGAAGCGGGAACTGACAACATCATGAAAAATGGTTGTTCATACGAAAACTGGCTCAAAAACTCAAGTGCTCTTTGCCGTATCACATTAGTTAGATAGTCTTTGTTGGGATCAAATCCATGATTTTCAAGAGTTCCATTTACTGAGAGAGTATAATTATAATACCGTGAATTCCCTTTTAAACCTAGCCACCAATCCCAGCCTGGTGGAATGTGCTGCAACCCACCAACTTTATTCTTACCATACTGGTTTAGATATTTTCCAGCAAAAAAAGTTCTATAACCATTATAATGCAAATGAGCAGCAAAAGTCTTCTTCTCAGGTCCCTCCTGAAAAATACCAAAAAATAATATATTACCCTGAAATTCTCCATGAAAATCTTTGAGGTAATAAATTATTCAAAGATCTATTTTACTGCAGTATAATCTGAATTACCAGTTTTCTTAACAATATGTCCAGAATGCTAAGCATGAGTTTTACACCTCAAAAAATCCTTAGGATACGAGACATTTCCTAATACCAGGAAAATGCTACTGTGGGCAACTCAACAGTGTATATGATATTTTTAAAAATGACATTCTAAAACAGTGGAAACTGAGAAAATTTCCTACATATACAAAGTAGAACTCCAATATTTTGCGTCCAAATCTCATGGCAGCTGTGTGTTTCAACTCAAAATAAATCTGTACTGACTATGGATGATCATATAAAACAGATCCTATCCTAAAGTTGCTTGTAAGTGCCAACTGCAAATCTTACTCTTTTTCAGTCTACTTCATTAATGTCTATACATCCCAGTCACATGTCCCCGGCTTTATCTAACTATTACAAATTTAGAAAGAATGATATTACTCAAGTCAGAGAAACTTAATGTCAAGTTGAATGATATTCTGTAATGCAGTATTAGTGCTTCTGTGGAATCATAATCTGCCTCCACCACTGCCTCCTTCACCTACAGACACACAAACTTAGGCACTCACACACTCACTCACTTTCTCCCTAAAATACATTCAAATTCCCACTCATTCTCCTCTCTGTCTTTCTTGGCCTCTGAAAACTAAAGATTGGAGAGGTTCTCAAAAACTATAGATTGGAAATGTTCTCAAGTGCTCTAGACACGTAGAAAGATGAAATGAATGAACAAATGATCTATTATTAGTAAAAATGAATGGCTTATCAAAAACATTAATAAGGAACACCATGGGGAAGGGATATTCATAAAGAGCATTCAAGAAGTGGGTAAGGTGTAATAAGTGATAGCTAAGAGAGCACTGGTGGGACAATCTTTGTAAGAAACTGGGAGTTATATGATTTATTTCATTAATATTCAACTTTCAAAGACAGCAGTCCTTTATGCATCAACCATATCTCCAGGAATTTTCTTATTATTTTCATTCTGCATTCAGCGACTTCCAACAACCTATCAATAAATATGCTTGCATACACTTTTCCTGGAATACTTCCCAGACTTATTCTCCTATAATTGCTATTTACATCCTTAGCACCTTTTCTTTTGAATAAAGGAATGATAATGGCTTTCACCCAATCCTCAGGCACAACCCTCTGTTTCCATGACAAATTATATATAAGATGCATCCACTCTATCACTTTCTCCTCCATACTTCACCAGGTGCCTTCCCTACCTCCAGCCTCATTATTGCCCTTCTTACCTCCCATTTAGCTAAAGGCCCTTGCACTTGTATCCTATTCCTTCCATTCTCCATACCATGTATGTAACTGCTGTTGCTTCTCCTTCTCCCACATTCATCAGTCCTTCAAAATATTCGTTCCTTCTTCCTTTCACTTTCTCCTTTTGATTCAGTAACTCCCCTACCTTACTTCTCACATTAACATTTTCACTGTTACATCTACCTCTTTCCTTTTACACCTCCCTCCAGCATAGTTTCTTATCCTGAAATTTTTTATTATCTTCCTTCTAAAATCTTCATCTACTCTTTCTTTCCTTTCATCTACTAGCTTCTTAATTCCAGCTATAATATATGGGCTAACCATCTTTGATGCTCCTATTTCTTTTACCATTTCAGACCTAGGTATTCTGTGGTTTTACACCCATATGCCACAATAATGACAAGCATTCCATCTAACAAGTTTCTTGCACCCTCTATGTCTTCAAAATTCTTCCCATTCATCTGAACTTTCAATAAACCTCCAGTCTCACTCGCCAAAATGTCATCTCCACTTCAGTTTTCCCACTACCATCCACACTAATCATCACTACCACATATGTAAAACTCACTCTCAACTCTAATTTTGCTCTGGAGTTCACTGGTTGTGAAGACTATTGCCGTGGCCACCCCCTTGAGGGAGTTCCAGTTCAGAACAGGCATCTGAGATATAGACTGACAGATAGATAAACAAACCACAACAATCAAGCTATTTCAAAATCATTCATCTGGTTTTTACTTGCATTAATTTTCAACATCTTTGTGCTCACATCAACAAGAACTACCCTTCCATTCAAATTTTCCTCTAATACAGCTGAAAGAACAGTATCATCTGAGAATAACCTGCATATAATATAAAAACTGCAATCACTTCCATTTTGGACCACCATGATTCAGCATTACAAAATTCTCACTCGGCATCACACCCATCTTATGTGATGTCCTATCCATAAAAACATTGTACAACCACACAGACATTACAAAACCTTTTTCTCATTATTTTCTTGTAGTCTTCTCCACTATTTGCTTAAATGCAAAACTCTGTTGTACACAACCTATCGTAAATTAACCTGTCTGTCACTTGCAAAAAGTTCAGTAACTTTTAACATAGTCATGTTAATGTAGGCCAGAAATACTTATTCCTTTGCAATTATAATTCACATTACCCTTTACCAATCACTGTCTCTATCCAGGCAACTGACCATACTTACTTTTCAAATCCATTGAACAGCACCTATGTATGAATCAGTTACACCAAGATATAAAACCTATTAAAAGAATGGACCCTAAATCATTTCTTTAAAAGTTTTTAAAGAATTTCACATGTTCAGCCTTAATAACTGTAAAGGTTGGTTACTTACCTGCCACCTGATACTGCTGCACTGTCCACTAATGGAATTGTTGATGGCACCATGATTGTGGACATACTGACCAGTCAAAATGCTGGACCTGAGATGCAAAGCATGCAAATTAGGCTCAGTTACTTATTACATTATTCTTCATCTATCCCCTTCCAATCATGCATAATTGATGTATTTTTCATACTTGATCGCTATTTCCCATGTTAGCTAGGTAGGGCCAGGGAACAGGCAAAGAAAGGCCACATCTGCTCACATCTATTCTCTTCCTGTCATGTGTAATGCACCAAAACCACAGCTCCCTATCCACAACCAGGCCCTACAGACCTTTCCATTGTATACCAGGGATGCTTCATATGCTCTAGTTCAGTCCACTGACAGCACGTCAACCCCAGTATAGTGATATACACACCTCCGTATTTTCTAATTACAGCAAATACTCTAAATGATACTACACTGAATTTCTCAAGAAAGGGGATGAGGGTGTTCTTCACTAATTAATCAAGATTTTCAATGTATGCATGGCCTAAGATAAGACTATATAGTGCCATTATATAAAGGCAAGGGGGACAAAAGTGAATGCTTGAATTACCAAGGTTGAGAACGCCCAGTAAGTCACATGACTGATAGGGTAGTAGCCTGTACAGAGCATCAGATTGGAGGGTGGTAAAGGATGTGTGGCCCAAGTGTCTGATCAGGAAAAAAGAGTGGTAAAGGATGTGACGCCCAAGTGTTTAATTAGAAAAAACAGTGAGAAATACTTAGAGAAAGATAGAGATTTATATGTGACAATTATGAATTTGAAGAAAGGAGTGATATGGTTCAGAAAGATACCTTGCACAAAGTGCTATGAATATACAGTGTGGGAAGAAAGCTACTAAATGCAGTGAACAGTTTTTATTGGCTGAGTAGGGCATGTGTGCAAATATGAGGGGAGCTGGGCTACTGGTTCTTGGTTCTAGGTCTGCATCAATGGTGTGAGTCATAATGGCTGTTTAATAAGTTATGGCTGTAAAGGTGATGGAAGGGTCTTAGAGAAACAGGTAGATCTACAGTATGCTGGGAATGGGAAGGCCTAAGGGGTGAGTCAGTTGCAGTTCCAAATGAAAAAATTCTGGTGGCAAACTTGAGTGAGAACTAGAAAAGCTCTGAATCTGAAAGTGTGCTAGAAGGAAGTCGAGTTAATACAAAGGAATACAGACAGGGAGGTATTAGAGGAATACAAACAGGGAGGTATTAGAGAACAAAAATATGAGAGCCTAAAGGTGCATGACTTTGTTCCCTTGGTGGTCCAGATGCATCATCCACTGCCATCTTTACATGCAATAACAGGGATGCAGATTCTTATGCTCTGACAGTCACACAAGATAGGGCCGACAGTAATTTGTAAATGAATCTAAATTCAAAAGGAGGGTCCCTGAAACTTGTAAATAACAATCAAAATGTTATCATACATATCATGGTATGAAAACAGTTCCATCTTTCTTATATGACAGAATCTCTCATCCTCATGGGAAAAATCACATTGAAAAATTTTAATCAAGTACTAATACTAACCTGCTAGGACAACAGAGAGGACTGGCTACAAAGGCATTAGTTAGGGTGACCCCTTGGTTCCCAATGAGCTTCAATACATTGTTCATAGGCAACATGCCATCAAGGACCACATCTTGATCATCTGTTAATATGAAGACGAAGTTAGGATGCTGTACCTGCAATGAGATAACATTTTACACTATTCTGAATTCTAGGTTTATGTTGGACAAAAATTTGTTAATTATTTTCATCACTTAATGCCAACTCTCTCTACAGAAGATATTCTTGCATGAACTATAGTGTGGCTGTAACCAAATGTACTAAGGTCAAAAGATTGCATGGAGATTTTCAAAATGATTTAGAAAAAAAAAATATGACAAATATAAAGATATAATTCAATTTCAATTATATAACCCCAGGACCCCTTTAGCCATTCCTGGTGCCACTCTTCCCCACAGGAAACAACATCGTCACCCCTGCAACAGCGAGGTAGCACCAGAAAACATACAAAGAAAGGCCACACCCCCTCACATCCATTCTGTAGCAGTCATGTGTAAGGCAATGAAACCACAGCTCCCTATCCACATCCAGGCCTAACAGACCATTCCATGGTTTACCCCAGACGTTTCACATGCCCTGGTTCAGTCCACTGACAGCACGTTGACCACGGTATACCACATCGTTCTAATTCACTCTACTCTTTGCACACCCTTCACTTTTCAGTATGTTCAGGCCCTGATCACTCGAAATCTTTACTATTATTATTTTTGTAATTATTTATCTTATATTTATTTATTATACTTTGTCGCTGTCTCCCGCATTAGCGAGGTAGCACAAGGAAATAGACGAAAGAATGGCGCAACCCACCCACATACACATGTATATACATAAACACCCATACATGCACATATATATACCTATACATACACAGACATATACATATATACACATGTACACATTCATCCTTGCTGCCTCCATATACACACATATATATAGCATCAATGGGATGGCCTTGATTAGGACCTCAGCTGCCTGAGCTGTCTCAAGCTAACTTAAAAGAAAATTAAAGATTATACATTTACAATATACCTCATGCTTTCAAATAAAATGCATACCGTACTGACACTAGAGGAAGTGTGATGCATATTTCTTTATACCCTGTAATCCCTGTTCATTACTACAGTGTTTCAGTTATAGTTAATCTTGACCAAAATGTACTACATCAGATATAAATTATCATGAAACTATTCAGCTGAGATTGCTTACTGGTTTAGGCTGTGCAAAATCATTAACATGTGTATGGTATGGCGAGGACCAATAAATGACGGATACAAAAACAGCAAATCCTAGGAACAAGTAGAGCTTCTGCTGTCCTTCCATTTCCCTCATTGGATAATGTTATTTTGTTCTTGGCAACTGCATAACACTTTCTTTCCTGCAAATTATAATTAACACACACTTATTAGATTTCAATATCATGATTAATGAAAAGTGAAAATACACTCTCAAGAAATAATATACACAGTAAGCAACATTCACTGGCATTGAAAAGCTGTTTGATATTACTTGAAGCTTAGAATTTAAACACAAGATGAATAAGAGGGTTGATGTACTTAACGTAAAGGTGAAAGAAAGTGAGGTCTCTGTTCAAAAAAAGGATATGTTTGAAAGTGTAGCTGGATTCTTTTTTGAAAGAAGTGTAAAGAGAATTTTTGGAAAGAAAAGGAAACGAGTCCCCAAACTTTGATGTTATGTGGCTCAAGGTCTGTCTCCCTACTAACACACACTTTTCCTCTATTTTGCCTATTGTTCATAATTCTACAAATTTCATATCCTACTTTGACCATCTAATCTCCTGGCATAAGACTGCGACATCCTCTCACCCACAAGCCAAGATCCTTTACCTTAAGGATTTCAACATTCACCTTAGGGAATGGTTGAATCCCTCCCCATACTGATGGGGGAGGGTTTGAAGCCCTTACGTTCTCCATTATTAGTGATTTTGAGCAAATTATTGCCCACCCTACCCATATTCCTGACTGCTGTGAACACTCTCTTAACACTCTGGATTTGTATTTCACCTCTAATCCATCCTGCTGTAAATACACAGTCTCACCCCCAATTGGTGCCTCAAAACACACACTTTTAAATGTTTCAGTTCTAATGACACCTTCGTCTCCAGCAGCCCCATCTAAGCATAAATACTGGCACCTCAACAAAGCTGACTGGAATAACATGGGTAACTTCTTTTCTGACTTTCCTATCTATCTATATCTCTTGACATTCTCAAACCCTTTACAAACTAGAGTGAAAAATGCTCATGCGAGTTTTGTCTTTGTGAGAAGAAGAGGAGCAGGAAGCGCATTAGATTGGTGGTATGTTATGACATCTTGAGTAGCTTTTATCTTTGTTAATGTGGTGTTGATACTGCCTGCTCTTGGCTTCTCCTGTACATCAGTGAGAACAGTCCTGAACATGCAGATAAAGTGAGGTAATGTGCCTCTCATGTGACAACTTTAGGTGCAGTGTAGTTCACTTATACTAGTAAAGAAGTCATGGAGAGCATGGAGCAAATGTTAAGTGGCTAGATCAGACATCAGAATAAATATATCATGCTGGTGCTTAGAGTACTATATTTCAACTTAAAAAGAATACTGTTTTGAGATGGATCCATCTATCTATCTATCTATATCCCTGACAACCATTCCCTTCAGGTAATCCCATCAAGGGGGTGGCATTCTTCCACCATTTCTCTCCCTCCAGTACTCTTCTACTATATTTCTCCATGTCACAGGTGGTCTTCCTCTCACACCACCCCTTTAATTGTACTATCATCCACTACCACCCCTTTAATTATACAATCACACACTTTTCTTGTAAACTCTCCATCTTGCATTCACTCCATATGCCCAAACCACTTCAAAGTATTATTTTTTCTCTCACTCTAACACTCCACTGTTCATTCTCTTTGCATTCCCTGCCACACCAAATCTTTCATGCACCCCCATATCCTCTCTTACAGCTCATTTCCACAGCCTGGATTCTTGATTTCTGTGACTCATTCCATGTCCATGTTTCGGCTGCATAGGACATGGTTGGAAGGACTATGCTGTCCATTAATCCTTTCTTCTCTTCCACACTTACACCACTACCCTTCATTATTCTATTAAGGGACCCACTGACTCTTCTACCCTGTACTGCTATTTCCCTCATCTCTCCTTCCATCTTACCAGACTTACCCAAGATAGCTCCTAAATACTTAATTTCTCTCACCTCTTCCAGTCTTTCTCCCCCAATATGTAAAACACTTTTCAGTACACTTTCTTCTTTCAGTCTATAGAGTTTTGCAAAATCTATGCTTTCACTCCGTTTCCTTTCAAACACCATTCCTTTATTTTTACTTGTATTTTACTTCAATTGCCTATACTTACAGGTATCATAAAACACACTTACGACCTTATGCAACTCCTCTACACTCTCAACAAATACCAAAGTATCATCCGTAACTGGCATGTCACTAGCCACACTCTATCTCTGCACCCATTTTCCCTAGTTTTGCTTTCATCTCATACCATTCATCCATACATATGTTAGAAAGCCACAGGGGCATTACACAGCCCTGCTTGACACCCACATGTGTACAAAACTTTTTCTAAACTCTTCATCCACTCTTACACATACATTTTCTACTCTACTGAAGGCTTTCACACCTTCCAATAGTTGTCCCCTACCCTATATATCCTTAACACATCCCATAAAGCATTCCACTCAACTCTGTCATACACTTTCTCCAGATCCATAAAAGATGGATACAGCTTCTTACCTTTCACTAGATACTATTCCATGGTCATTTTCACCACAAAAACCTTATCCACTTACCCACCACATTTCCTAAAACCACCTTGCTCATCACTTATGCTACTTTCAGTCACTTCAATTACATACACTTTTCTTGATATACATAAGACTTACTTCTCTATATTTGCTAAATACATCCTTAACACTTATTCCTTTGCATAAAGGAAAATTAATAGCTTTCACCCAATCCTTAGGCACAACCTTCTGTTTCCATGTTATATTACACATCAAATTCACCCACTTTGTCATACTTTTTTCTTTGTACTGAATTCAGCATTTGAGCTATAATCCCATCCACTCCAGGTGCCTTTTCTTAACTTATCTAAATACATATATAAAAGAATTTCTGGAGACAGGACAAGAAATCAATTAACAATGCGCTACTGAACTCCAAGTGGGAGTTGAAAATGGAAAAAAAATTAAATTGGGTTACGATGAGAATACTTCAAAAATAGTATGAAGAACTAGACATTAAATACTTACCAGAAAAGAAAAACTGGAAGATACCTAGGAAAGAGCGGATGACAAAAAAGTTCAGAAACTTATTAAAGAGGACTCATGAGTTTAAAGAAAATAGCCGAGTTAAGGAAGGAATAAGGATTACAACTAACACATTAAAAAGAGAGACAGAGCCCATGAAATAAGTGAAGAGGAAAACTAAACAGAGACATCTTTTAAATTCTCTCGAAAATCAACTATAAAATGTTTTATGCTTATGTTCATATGCAGAATGTGACCTTAGTTGTAATACAGTTATAGAAAGAGGATGGCTCACTAATAGAAAATGTCACATCCAAAGAGCCACCGTAATTTTGAAGAACCCTTTTCAAATCTGCATTTTTATATGAAAATCATGGAAAACTATAGTTTTGCAGACCAACTTAGTGGACATTTAGACATGAAGGACACAGAATTTTTGGTGAAGGATGTTATGAAACTGAAACAACTTAATCTAGTCCAATCAGCAGGAACCAGATAGTCTACACCAAAACTATTTAAAGAATATGCACATACACTAACCATACCCATTTCTTGACATCTGGAAGCCACTGAAGGATAGACAATTCTCAGCAGAATGGAAACAAACACAAGTAACAATGATATTTAAGAAATCAAAATGTCAGTAGTTAGAGAAGACTTGCATCCCTTTTTAATCAGTACAGTTTGTTACAGCATACCATGTATTCATGTCAAGAAATAGCTGCCTTGCAAACTTGATAAAAGCTTTTGAAAATTAAACAGCAGTTTTAGGCAAAAAATACAATAGCTTCCTATTGGATAAATGAGAGTTTCGGTACATGGCGAGAACTCTGACTGGAAAGGAGAAGACAGTAGCATGCCACAAAGACCTCTTTTAAGACATATTTCTTCCTAGCATATGTAAAAGAAATAACTGAAATTGTTAATTGTAGTGTGAAGATGTGTGCAGAAACCAAAAGTTAGAGAAACAGAGATAACATTAACTACACTATGTTACTACAGAAAGATTCAGACCTATTAACGAACCAGTTGAGAGACTGTTTATTGAAATTCCATGTTGGGAAAATACGTGAAGAAATGAAAATTACAAATATTCAATGATAGGCAGCCATTTCAGAAAAATACAGGATAAGGATGAAAAGAAAAATGACTTGGTAGTGTGAATAAGTAACAAATATGGAACCTTAAAAGTGTATGAAAGCTCCCTGGAACTTAAACAGCAAATGAGACTTTCAAGGAACAATTTTAGCCAGATGGACAGAAAATAATTCTTGAGGTTGTACTGAACCGTCACAAATCCATGACTCAAATGTTGTGTATAAGCTTGGTCACCATACTACAAGAAAGATATTACTCATCAGAAAAATGTCCATTATAGAGCCATCCAATGTTTTAGGTCACAAAACTAAAGGTATGAGGAAATGCAAAAGATCATTACTAATAAACGCATACAAAATTCTAATAGGTCAATAGAAAATTGATCGGAATGACTTCTTCAAGCCAGCAAAAATCACAGCCTTCAAAAGGATATTCAACGAAATTATTCATTGATATCTCACTTGAGGCAAGACAAAACTTCTTCAGCTCGAGAATTAAACTTCAATGGATCTGTCTCCTATAATACGTTAGTGACGCCAAACCTTAAATCAATTCAGAGTCAGATTTGATAAAGCATCTGATAATATATATATATATATATATATATATATATATATATATATATATATATATATATATATATTAGGCTAAGCCAACAGAAACCTATAAGTGTAATGTAAATGAAAGATTTCAGACAAATATAATTTAAAATATTATTGATTCATATTTTATAGCACCATCTCACATACTACAATAGGCTAGCATTGCAGTTTTCATTGCATAATTGTATGATTTACAGAGACTATACACTTTTGAAACTTACATTGTCCCATGAATAATTCCCCATCCAGATACGCTGAAGGGGAGACTATACTGCACCAGCAGGAATTGTCTCACTCGTATGTTGAAGGGCAGACTATAATGAGGAGGAACTGCCACTCACGCCAGTTGATGTGCATGTAAGTTTTCGTGGCTCATCAGCTGATGATGTTCTGGTCTGACGTAAATACAGAATGGCTCCAGATGATCCCTGTGTAAACATTACGACTGTGGCTCCCTCACTCCCCACTTACGGCATTACTATACAGTCCTATCATTATCCAATCTTGACTTTATCAGGTCAATAATTATACATATATGTAATAAAACATATATAGACGACGACCATGGATAAGATATGATAGTGCCGTTGAAGAGTTGATTGCTCTCTGGTTCTCATTGAGAAATTACGATTCATTCATGTAAATTTTGCAACACGTCTAAGCAATCATCAAGGATAACATATTGATGTGTTATATCATTTATTTAGCATGTGGATATCACTGAAAATATACAAACTAACAAGGAAATAGGGGAATACATATATATCAGATATTTCTATTGGTGTACATGCTTAAGACATCAGTTACCAAAGCCACTTAACTTTGAAGGCCAACATAATTCTATATATTGCAAGATTTTACGAGTCCATTCTATTTCCCAAGAGATTACCAATAAGAAAATTCATGCAATTGGAGAAGCACTGTGGTGCTTCGCTTGTTACTTTCTCAAACGAATATTTCCGCAGTTATTATTCCACGCGCATAATCGACCTTCTGTGTTCAGTAATTGTATCATAATCCAACAACCTTTTATGTGGAACTGGGAAAGTAAACGGGGTAAAACTATACTATATTAGTTCAATTAAGCAGCAACTGAATGACTCGGAGGCAGTTTATTAGACATTTCTATTGGTTGATGGTGAGAGAAATCGTTTGATGACTCTGTACGCAAAATCATGGGTTCCCGATATGAACGTGTCTTTCAGAGGAAACCAGATAACAAATATTGATAATCTTCAGATGTATTTGTCCCTGGTATCTACAGGGATAGGTATCTGCATCATGTGGATATAAAGCTGATAGGGTACGTAGCACAGCACTGAACATGACCATTGGTCAAGTATTTGTTCCATGGGCTTGCGAGTCAGGTCACACAATGTCTTCTGTAATAATCTCTTGTACAAATAGTAATATAATCTTAACATCTGATCTATATGGAAATTTTTGAAAGATCTTGGTCCTTTCATTTACATGCATGCAAAGCAAAATCCAGTAGGACTGGGCTGATTATTGATGATGTCTTATGTTCTGAGGTTTGCTATACATTGTGTTAAAACGATATTGCTTTATGACTTGGGAATAAATCACCAACATGTGCTGGTCGATATGATCTACATATCGAACAGATACATACATACAGATACATATCGCACTAATATATAATGTAATTCTCATCTTACAGATGAGAAAGTGTAAAGGTTTATGTAGTACTAATATAACTAGTTTAAAGAGGGGAGGTAAAATTGAAGTAGTTCATTGTTATGGGCTTGTGCCCCCTCGAAAACAAAACTTGCCTATATACTTAAGAAAATAACCCATCTTATTCGCATTCAGAGGACCCTTGCATAATTTGAATTATGATGTGTTACATTGTAAGGGAAGGGTGATGGTTTATCGAAGTCAAATGTGACACATCTAAGCTTAACATTAGATCAGGCGAGACTACACGTTTGAAGTGCCCTCAAAAAATGATTCATAAATTGTAATTCTGTTACAGAAATATTTGAAATTTCAACCTGAGTCAATAAAGAAGTTACGCGTCTCTGATCTTGTCTAGTCATACTGTATCTAAGCCATTTCAGCATAGTACAGTGATATTGAAAGGGGTAGAGCTCATAGCCAAATGACATGAGATACACCATCAGTCCTCTTCCACAAGCAAGTCTGTCACACGAGTCCGGTTCCTACTAAACCGGTTATCTTACCCTGTTCGAGGCACCCATTTGATCGACCAGCCCCGAGGAGTGGACGAACAGCTGGGTTAACTGTGGACCGAATGCCGGCATCCAGGATTCCAACCTATGCGCTCGACGCTGGGCGGCTCGTGCTTGCGTTACGAACAGGACCGCTAACCGCTACACCAAGAGAGACCATTAACACGAAGGGAGTGTAGTAGACTTATGTTGGGGCAAAACGATTTTAAGTCCTCCCAAAGTAACTCAAGTGTAGAATAAATTGTAAGTATACAATCTTCCCAGCAAGCTGTTCATCGACTCCTAGACTGGCCGTACCACATTCTGAGGTGGTGCCTACAGACCGCTTTTGACGATTACAATGGACCAGAACCGCTACTCATAGAACCGAGAGCAGGGAGATGGTGATCGTGTGGAATCCCCTAAAACCATCCCCGGCTGAAGGTGTCATCAAACAGCAGCGGAGATCAACGCGACTTACGAACTAGACAGGTAGCAGGTGCAGAGTTCAGAGCCTTGGGGATTTAGAGACGGCAAAAGCCTTGGAGTGTGATCGACTTTGTCTGTTGAGACTATGCTGTTTATTATGTATTTCTTTTGTCTCATTTTCTGTTGAATCGTACTTGATAGCAACTGTAACACTGCCTGTAAAACACTGTAATAAGGTAGTATTTGCCAGGGCGACAAATTTCTTGGTTTCGGTCTTTGTGGCCAGACTTGACAGATGCGAAAGGGATTGCAAGCCAGGATGGAGATAGGATTATCGCTAATAGGAGTCAGTTTAGTCCCGCAGCTGATGCCAGGGTGAACGGCCACAGGTGTCAAACCAACCGACAATACCGTCAATTAAAATGTTTTCCCGCTTAATTTTGATATAATATCTTTTCATTGTTGTTTTCCTGGTGGCTGTAACGCCGGATGGAGTGGTAGGTGGGGACGACCCTCCTACATTTCCCTCCTCTCAGTCTGTACAGACGAGATGTTTGGTATATTAGTAATGTTCTCCAACAGATGTAGACCATTAGGTCTGTTTTCTAGCTTGCCCATGTGCCCCTGATTCTTCCTAGATCCTTTCCTCATCTTCATATTTGGTCTAAACGTTCATTTGCTCGTCTCTTAGCAGTGCATTTCAGGCCAGGACCTTACAAATCTCACGAAGAGCCGCGGAGTGATATATTTTTGGTCACTAGTCTAACCGAAAATTCCGGGATTATGATCAAGAATAGTTTTGATCTGTCATGATATTATGACACATGAGAAACATTTTCACTATACGTAACACACCAGAAAACTTTGTCTTCCTTTTGTTCCTAAATTGGAAAAAAAAAATAGAGGGAAAGAGAAGATGAAGGAACGAAAGTAGATGAAAAATTCGTAAATTTCTAGTGTTAAACAGGACCGAGACCCACATACGTGGCCTTGAGGCTTGATTTTATCGGGTAGATTCTAGGGTCTCGTAACTTTGGTTGTTGCTATGATGGTGTGATAAGATGTCTTGTAAATTTTCCGCGATAGTGTGATAAGACGACGTAAATTTTCTTGGAAGTTAATGGTAACTGAGCGAGAGCTTTGTATTATTAAAGGAAGTTCTAGCGTTCTGTTCGTTAATTCATTATATAGGCAAAAACTGAGCGTCTTGCATTGAAATTGGTTAAGTCAGTGACTTACGGTAATTAGCCAATGTGTAAGCAACAGTTAAAACAAGTATTTGAATGTTCGTGGAGGCGTAGAATCTCGGGTATTGAGAGTGGCCTTAAGTCGTGTACTTTGTAGAGGGTCTGGTCCTACAGTCTGGGGTTCAGAAAATGGAAATTACAGATTCTTAAGATAAATAAGGTGGCCTCAAGGGCTTACCAGTGGGAATGCATTACACTCGATAGCTAATATATTCACCTGTAATTTTCTCTGCATCATTACCGATGAAGCTAGGCTGTGGTGTATATATATATATATATATATATATATATATATATATATATATATATATATATATATATATATATATATGTATATATATATATTATCTTTTTTTTTGTCGCTGTCTCCCGCGTTTGCGAGGTAGCGCAAGGAAACAGACGAAAGAAATGGCCCAACCCACCCCCATACACATGTATATACATACGTCCACACACGCAAATATACATACCTACACAGCTTTCCATGGTTTACCCCAGACGCTTCACATGCCCTGATTCAATCCACTAACAGCACTTCAACCCCGGTATACCACATCGATCCAATTCACTCTATTCCTTGCCCTCCTTTCACCCTCCTGCATGTTCAGGCCCCGATCACACAAAATCTTTTTCACTCCATCTTTCCACCTCCAATTTGGTCTCCCACTTCTCCTCGTTCTCTCCACCTCCGACACATATATCCTCTTGGTCAATCTTTCCTCACTCATTCTCTCCATGTGCCCAAACCATTTCAAAACACCCTCTTCTGCTCTCTCAACCACGCTCTTTTTATTTCCACACATCTCTCTTACCCTTACGTTACTTACTCGATCAAACCACCTCACACCACACATTGTCCTCAAACATCTCATTTCCAGCACATCCATCCTCCTGCGTACAACTCTATCCATAGCCCACGCCTCGCAGCCATACAACATTGTTGGAACCACTATTCCTTCAAACATACCCATTTTTGCTTTCCGAAATAATGTTCTCGACTTCCACACATTCTTCAAGGCTCCCAGGATTTTCGCCCCCCTCCCCCACCCTATGATCTACTTCCGCTTCCATGGTTCCATACACTGCCAGATCTACTCCCAGATATCTAAAACACTTTACTTCCTCCAGTTTTGCTCCATTCAAACTTACCCCCAATTGACTTGACCCTCAACCCTACTGTACCTAATAACCTTGCTCTTATTCACATTTACTCTTAACTTTCTTCTTTCACACACTTTACCAAACTCAGTCACCAGCTTCTGCAGTTTCTCACATGAATCAGCCACCAGCGCTGTATCATCAGCGAACAACAACAATATAATTCATCAGGAGTACAGACACTTGTATACATTGCAGCTGGGGTGTCGTAAGATGTCATTACTGAAGCGAATATCAACGCGAGTGTATGTTTGTTGTACGATGAACTATTCTGCATATTCATTATTCACTTACTAATGATATGCTTATATACTCCTAGTATTTCTCATCAATCGTTGTTTAAGGATACTAGTGTCTACGGAACATGCATATCATCTATCTTTTATTCTTCCTTATTTTTTGGGGGGAATGGAATACGACCACACATTTCCAAGACATTTCCATGTTTCCTAAAGAGTGTATAAGTAGAGAAATGGTAAGTCCACAGCCGGGGATATCGTCTTCCAATCTAACATTTGTACAGATGTTCAACATACGAGCTGTTGTTTGTACAGATGTGCAGTTCCTGCCTGACTCACGAGCGAGTACTGCTGCTGGGTTCGCTGACGGCAGCAGCCTGCGCATGGTAAGGTCGACTAAGCTTCCGATGTAGAACTTGTGGCTTATCTAGGTATTTTATCATAACTGGGCTGCAGGTATATATAACAAGCCAGCTCAGATCAATTTCTAGACACACCTGTCATGAATTTATGCACACACTAGCAAGTGTGCGCAAGTACGTCCACAAAGAGAAAGAAAATGTTGTTTCGCATAAAACTTCACAATGTTTACTCGCAAACATGCATTAAACACACAGAAATACAGAGACTTCAGAGTTGGACCACCGCTAACTTTAGTTACCATCATCCATTCCAGAACCGTAGTCAGGCACATTGCTTTCACTTCCAACCCTGTCCCAGTCATTACCGTCTCACTAGGCCTTGGTTCCCCTCTACAGTATATGCAGTTCACCATGCTTCCAACTCTGTCCCACCCGCTACCGTCTCACTGGGCCCCATCCTCCTCCATATTATCCAGTCCACCAAGCTTTTATGTGTCACTCTGGATAAACCAAGCTGGAATGAACACGTCAGCACCATTATCAAAATCTCCCAGCAATCGTCTCTCCATTCTCCGCACGTGTGATACTAGGCTTCCCTGCACTTAAACTAAGAAACAACCACACAACTTTAGTTGTCAAACTCACGACTGCCTCCCCCGCCTGGGTCTTCCTCCTTATACAGTACACAACGCGGGCTACTTAGAAAAGGTGTAGTTAAGGGTATGAAAAGGCCTGTGTCCTCTTAACACCATTTATCAAAATGGAGCCAAACACACAGGTCCTTTCGACTCTCTTTCTCCAGTCATCACCTGGACCTCATCTAACAGTTTGGGATGAAGTTACCGTGCCATTCTCGCCATCGTCATCTGTGCAAAAACACATATTCCGGCGTACGTAGAACACATACACACACTGACACAAGCAAATACACACGACATGGGGCCCTACAACTGTAAAAGCCCTTTCTCTTACCGTGCAGATAGGTTAATACAAATACAATTCAACACACACACACACACGTATACTACGTTTCTTAACTACTCAGGAAAAATCTTAAGTCCATTATTCAGAAATATGATGACACATCACCAGTTTGGTTACCGCACTAGAGGAAACGCTGACAATAGATGGTGTTCTCCAGCAGAGATAGGCTATGGAACAGAGTAGCTGCTACTAAATTTCCTACGCTGGAAGATGGGAGACACGGTAACCTTCAAGAACCTACACGGATTTGACATTGTGATGAATGAATCAATTTTTTAAAAGTAAATATGAACGTGACCATTAAATGACACCACAGAACTGAGCAAGAAACGAATATGAACAGGTGTGAGGAACTTCCAAATTGATATGATGGTGAATGAGGCACGATAAATGATTAAGCAGTAAATGTAAAGGCTCAGTACATAAATAGAAATAAGAATAGATAAAATCTGATGGTAAAAAAAGGTTAAAAGATGTGGCGCCCCCACGACTGTCATAGTCCATCACCATATCGCACAAATATACGATCACACACACACACGCACACATGCTTCTTTGCCTCGTTCACCTTTAACCTGTGCAGCTGCGGAAACTAGCTCCACATCCACACATGAAAAGTGGAGACAGTCGTCCATAACGCTGGTTCCCTCTACACAAACCTCTTCCACATATAATTCTTGCCTCATCGTCTGCTTCTTCTCCCTCCTGAGTCCTTATTGAGCATCGTTCCCGAGAGATACCAAGTTATGGAGATTTCACCAGACGACTCCACTTGGTATGCAAACTGAATAACACGACTACAGTACCCACAGTGTGGTCCCTGGGCCACACAGGGTGCTGCAGTACCCACAGTGTGGTCCCTGGGCCCTACAGGGTGATACAGTACCCACAGTGTGGTCCCTGGGCCCTACAGGGTGCTACAGTACCCACAGTGTGGTCCCTGGGCCCTACAGGGTGCTACAGTACCCACAGTGTGGTCCCTGGGCCCTACAGGGTGTTACAGTACCCACAGTGTGCTTCCTGGGCCCTACAGGGTGCTACGGTACCCACAGTGTGGTCCCTGGGCCCTACAGGGTGCTACAGTACCCACAGTGTGGTCCTCCAGGGGGGATACAATACCCGCAGTTGTGATCTTCACCCTGTGATCTGCCTCCAGCACCTCCACCTTTCCTCCTACTAAGCCAGTACTCACCTACTAGACCTCATTCCTTCTCAGGAAAGGGTACGATAACATCGAGTAAAATCTTCTAGTGTAACTTCCCTCACATATCTTATATGTTTAAGGATATACGTTGAGTGAAAATTTGTACCTGAGCACAACGGGTCTGACTCTTAAGAACTATAGCCTAGCCCTTAAGGAATCAGGTCAAAGGGCCCCGCCATCGCACTCACAAGGGTCGTTAACATGGTGCCCAAGGGTCATACCGCCGTGCTTACTTAAGTTAGACAACTTCATCATTATGTAGTTAGCTTTTTGGTGGTAGGACGGTCAGCTGAACTCCATCTGTCATGTACAATAGATACTTTCAAGGAAATCACAAGGTATTACTCGTACCTTTTACCTTGCCTCAATTTTTTTCAAACCATTTTTCCTTTGTTCGATCAAAGTCTTGAATAGCTGAGAATAGAACTCATCCGCCCACTCGAGTGCCCGGAGCATGTTGTACACACGTTACTCATTAACCAGGATTCCGTTAAGACCTGGATAATCTGAGCAAATACGAGGTTCATCTGTTAGCATATCCTTCTAAGAACCCCACGCTCTACAACGCGTCTGTTATCGTACCTTAACGAAATGGAGGGCTTAACCTCTCTCTCTCTCTCTCTCTCTCTCTCTCTCTCTCTCTCTCTCTCTCTCTCTCTCTCTCTCTCTCTCTCTCTCTCTCTCTCTCAGCCCACTAGTCTTTCGTTTTATACAATGGCACCTTTGACTGAATAAGTGGTGGCGCTACGCAGAGGTGCGTCAAACACTAGGGAGAGTTAGGGCGGCACTGATCGTGTGTGTGTGTGTGTGTGCGTAGCCCAAGATACACGCACTAACCATCACACATCTGTACGATGTAAATATTCCACGGTAACCAAACACAACTAATTGGGGACGTGAGACTAACTGGTCGTTCTTATATGTCGCTGGTGATTAGGTTAGGAGCAGCTAACATTAACGATCGTATACTTCGATAATCAAGCTAGGTTTAAGTTGCGTCACGTTTTCGCAAGTTATCCCACTTACTTTTACCATCAAATATAACCAAGTTTTTCTAAAGAAAAAGAAAATAAACCATGTTTTTCATGATAATCATAGCCCTCCTCACTATCGAATTCAAGCGCGCGACTAACTATGGGGTTGATTAATGTAAAACCAGTTAAAACAACCCTAGAAAACCTCATGGAACTTCACCTGGCAGTAAGTGAAACATAGAAACCGACACAATCCATGAAAATCCCATCTAAATCCCCCCTCCCCCCCTTTAGCAGCCGAGATTTACCTCAAGTTTGAGATGGTTCTTGAAAATGGACCAACCGTTCGTTGCCTCCCGTCTCTGGAGGCTTTGGGGAATGACTGAAGTGGTTCCCTCGTCTACCCGGAGTACGGCAATTAACACACACACACACACACACACACACACACATACATTACACTATGATGCCATCTGTTGAGAGTATAAGTACCTGAATTTTCTCTTGCTACATATTCGGCCACTGTTCAGTAGCCATTCTGTCTGTATATCTACCTCTCTATCTATTTATGTCTGTAGCCCGTTCCCTTTGGGCCATTATAGACCATTATATACGAGGGATTTTATCTATATATTGGAAAAACTCCACAGACATGGAATCATTTCAGTCTCTGCATATAACTCCCAGCTTACGTTGACATCACGTATCACCCGATGAATACGACCACTTGATCAGTTGGTAAGCGTCTTATATCGCCATTACCCTTTGACTTGGCACCCTGGTGTTCTTTCTTCTCGGTGCTTTTGCCCACATACATGCGTTCTTGTTTAGTTTTCTTGACGCATTCATGATGAAGAACTTGAAATAGGCATATCTGTATTTCCCTTTACGCTATATCCAGTTCCGTTTGTGGGTTTGTATTGAATCATAGAGCGTCTACGCTTCGTATGTGGTCAGTATGCTGAGCGGGTTCATCGGCCGCCACATATCTACCCTCTGAAGACAGTGGTATCGAGACGCTGAAGGAATTGGGTACTACAGTACCCGGTTGTTGGCCTCAGCATCCACTTGGCTTGGTATGGGCGTACAGGATCTGATGTTTGCAAGGTGGCATTGGATCATCTTGTTGCTGGCAGCGCACGCGCGCCCTGCATTCCCCCTAGAAGGAAATACTGTAGCTCTCCGGAGCTCCACGGGAGATAAGCTGACGAGGTGTCGGTTTTTCTTTGGGGGAAAGAAAAGAAATGCGAGAAAAGATTCGAAGCGCTCAGTTAATCGGGTCAAAATCTCTCAAAAGTTCAGATTTGCATATCAAAGGTGTTTAAGAGTTCTCTGATGGGCGTAAAAATCTTCTGTATGAATATTTTCCAGTTATTAGCCAGGCGGTCATCGCGTAGGTTTATAAAATCCAACAAACTTGTCTTTAGCGGCGAATCAAATACAGTTTAGAAGACTGTGTTACATGTGCCTCTAGGCTTTGCCTCACGTGGGGTTGTCTGACACAGTATTGCTGGCCCCGACTTATTATAAAGAACATTAAATGGTGGTGACACGCACCACCAGAACCAACTTCTGATAACGATATCAAATGGTCTCAAAACCTTATCTTATCGGCAGGTAGAGATCTAACTTGCTGCTGCGCGGCCCGTGATAGGCTATCGCGTTGACTTAATACGCATGGGATAAGCATCTGTAAGAGCGCATTTTTCTGCACATGTCATGGATTAACTAAATGTTTGTTTCATCTCCACAGGAGAAATTTGGCACATTCTTAACAGTCATGAGAAGTAATGAGTATGAGAAATTATTATTGTATTGTGGCTGAATTAACGTGTACTTCAGAATGGTTGCAGTGAAAAAAAAGAAGTGTTTTCAAATGCCAAATGACAGTAAATACAGTTACCGTGAGCATATTTCCAATCCTTTTACGTCTGATTGTTCGAAATGATTTCACTGCAGCTCCAGCCAGACCCATTGTCGACGGCGGGTCCATACAATTGTGGAAAGAGCATTACTAGATGAAAAATGTCGTTTCCTCCGTGCGTCAGTGATTTCAAGAAGACAAAAGCTATTTACACCTAACTGGACATACCTGTTTTGTTCACGTGTGTGTGTTTATTGGTGTTATTGAATATAACATGACGGAGATTAACGAATGCAGCCAATTTCTCAAGTTCTTTTCTTGGTTTTAGAAGTGACATTCCTCCTTATTGTATCTCCTATCTTGCGGAGGCATAGATTACGTAGATTTTGTCGATAAATAGGATGGGTCTATGTGTAGGTGTTACCGGATTCCGCCTGCAGCTGGTTACAAATACACCTTCAGCGAGAGGCTGCATCATTGTCAGCAGTCAAATAAAAGGAATCGTTGAGAAAAGGCGGGACTAAGTGACCTAACTTCTAGCGTACGAGAGACTGTGGAACCTAGGAGGAACTTAGGTCATTTGAGGCGAGGTAGTTTGTTACCTTGCACGCGTGGGGCAACCTAGCACACGTAGGGCTGGGTAACCTAGCACTAAGCACACGTGGGGCTGGGTATCCTGGCAACTCGTGGGGTTGGGTATCCTAGCATTTTATGGTGTGCTGGGTAAATGTTGCCCCAACAACAGATACAGGCGTACAGATGTATTTAACACAGTCCAGATAACCTCCCGACCTTGTGACCTTACATTTCAACCTTTCTCCCTCAAAAACACACCGCGGGTTGGATGTTTTCATTGACATTCTCTCTACAGTCTGAACTCTGGTTTCCTTCGCCACATAGGTGTACAGACAGACAGACACACAGGCATGTAGCCGGACGCCACTCATGGTGTCGAGGTCCACAGATATTACACATTATTGACTGTAAACAAAACATGCCGAGAAAACTCTTTTGTTTCTCACGATCACATCAGCATTCATATCACATCAGCAACAAAATCATTTTGCTTTAAATGATAACCAAATCATTTCGATTAAAGCAATGCTCTGATTGATAGTGTTTTGGGTAAAATATTTCAACAAAGTCGTGTATATATTAGGAAGGAAATTGCTTTTATGTATGAGTTAAGTCAGTAGTGTTTTGGGTAAAATATTGTCACGATTATATATATATATATATATATATATATATATATATATATATATATATATATATATATATATATATATATTAGGAAGGAAACTGGATTTATGTTAGTTGGTTTTACACCACCACTGTTGTTTTGATGCTCTTGGACGAAAAGGACAGCAGGTTGAGGTCCACTAAAAGCCCTGGTCCTCAGTTTCAGTGTCAAGTAAGTGATTGAGAAATATTGTGCGATGCACCGTCAGTCTCTGATGAAATAGTTTATAGCACTACAATACAATGTTCACAACACGTAACAGGAATTTGTGGAATCTTATATTTGTAGATATTTGTGGGTGTAGTAGCAGGGGGGTAGAGAGGTCTACCATATCGTGGTGCCCCAGTTCTTGAACTTTAATATCATGCACTGTTTTAAGCTACTGTTTACTGTTAGCATTTGCAATAATTTCTCTTCTTATTCCATACATCCACTACTCTCGTAATTCAAATTTACTTTTTTAGATATATTGTCACAAGATACTCGCTCGTTTTCTTACCCTGACTTTTGGTTCCTCTTTCTTTGTGTCTTTTATAGAATTGTTCACCGTTAACATTGCCAAGTTGGCTTAGAAACCTGACGCTTGTGATCAAGTCACCCTTTACGCTTCTCTTCACGGCGGGCAACCTTGTGGTGTCTAATTCCTCACTGTGACTCAACTTTCTTATTGCAAGTACCATCTTTGCTCTCCTCCTCTAGATCTTTTCCGATGATTCTTTGTGTTTCTTTCGGTGACCGTGACCAGACTAGTGTCCTCTTGATTTGATCTTCTGAGAAGAGTTTGGTGTACAGGGGCGACCTTCAAGTCCCTCTCCATGTCCTCAGTGCATCACTGGACATAAAGTCCTGAATTAATGTCTGCTATAGGTCAGTGGCCGTAGGTCATGACTCGATGGCCTTCATTGGTCACCTTCCATTAGAGCCTACTCCAAATTTCCTCTCTAGGTCAATGACCAGTAGATCCTGTCCTTATGTTTTAGGTCTTAACTCAATGTCCCTCAAAGGCCAATGACCAGTGGATCCTATGTTTATGTCCTTCAGAGGTCAATGACCATTCATAGGTCATTTCCAGCAAATTCAGACTTTGTTTATTGTGATTGTGTATCTGTTGAGTCGAACGCTGTTTCTACACAGCTGTGGTTGATAATGGTGAGCTACCTGACCAACAGAACAACTCACGATCAATAAGCTGCCTCGCCAACAGAACAACACAAACATTAAGCTGCCTCACCAACAGAACAACAGAGACATTAAGCTGCCTCACCAACAGAACAACAGAGACATTAAGCTGCCACACCAACAGAACAACACAAACATTAAGCTGCCTCACCTACATAACAACACAAACATTACGCTGCCTCACCTACATAACAAAACAAACATTAAGCTGCCTCACCAACAGAACAACACATACATTAAGCTGCCTCACCAACAGAACAACATAGACATTAAGCTGCCTCACCAACAGAACAACACATACATTAAGCTACCTCACCAACAGAAAGGAAAAGGGTCCTGTTCAGTTATTTTCACCAGCAATTCCCCATATATTCTGCAGCGCTTGTGTTCCACAGTTCCATTTCTTTTCCCTAAAATTTGCCAGCTCAGCGAACTAGGCCGGGTATTTTTGAAAACTCTCATGTATAAACTAATGCTTTATTTATCTGTGTGCATAAAGTAATTGAAATGCATTGAAAAACCCGCAAAACCCTCACTGTGTTTATTAAATGTATAAAAATAGAAAGAAAAATATCGTATGAAAGACGCGCATTATTTTTTTTCCACTCTCTTTGAAGCGGCCACACATTAAACCCTGGCGGCAAACACGGTTATTTCCTTCTCCTTAATCCGATTAATTTTGGCCGGGTCTCGAGATTTTACCGTACATGTACGTAGTACGTGAGCCAGTTATATATCCAGGTGTAGAAGGCCGCTATTTTAAATGTGTGAGGTTCACATTTATCTCCTTTGTTGATTCTTCAGCAAGCGTCTGGCCCAGATATATTACGACCCTCGTATAAAGACTGGCAGGGGGATCTGCTGGCCTACGTAGAGGAAGACGCTTGCTGCCATTCTTGGTAGAGAGTGTCGTACGTCTCTGGAGAAGCAAAGGGGATGGGCTCAAAATCAGCGTATCTTATTCCAATGTATCATTGTTCATTTTCTGTTTTGTGCCGATATTTGTAACCCACATTCAGACGCCGGTATGACGTTAAGCCAAGTAGAATTCGCCGTTGAAACATTTTTGAGCCAAGCGGTTTAAAAACTTTTTACCGAGCTCAAACTGATGTTTGGTTGGACGGAGGGTCGACCGGCATGGTTGGTGGCTAGTGTTCCTGTACATGTGCGTGTGTTTGTTGTTAGCTGTTGTTGTACACCAACCATATGGGAAGTTAGCGACTCAGCAGAGAAAAATGTAGTTGTATACCAACTCACCACAGGTGGGTTAACGCGCCATCACCCAGGAGAGACGCGGCCGATCGTATTCAAAGTCTGACGCTTTGACCCGTCCATCGCGTCTCTAGCAGCGAAAACCTGTGTCAGGTGAAGGTTAGACTTCAGCACGTTGGACAAACTTCAGGGGAAAAATCTGAAAGGTTAAGTTCACACACACACACACACACACACACACACACACACACACACACACACACACACACACCTCCGTAGTGCAGTGGATAATGTTGTGTCCTATCACATTCACGGGTCTGGGTTCGAGTCCAGGACAGGGCAGCCAGCCGACTCACAGTCAGTCCAAATGTTGATCATCCCATTTGGGCCTGGTCAATCAATGGATACCTGCAGGGCCGGATTAATGTACGGGACTCAGTGGTAAAAGCAAGCCTGTGGGAGGGCCATTTCCCCTCTGTAATCATAGGCTAATCCTGGAATGGAATATAATGTCTTCACCTCATGTACGTGTGTGTGTGTGTGTGTGTGTGTGTGTGTGTGTGTGTGTGTGTGTAAGTACCCATTTGTACTGTACGAGGAGCAAGTTTTACATTGGTGTGTGTGTGTGTGTGTGTGTGTGTGTGTGTGTGTGTGTGTGACACAAGTAAACACTTTTATATCAGGTTTGACAGTGTTGAATAAAACACAAAAAAGTTAAGAAAGCCTTTTTTTCAAGAGGGAGTACCTCTTTAATGTCCCCCTCACCACCACCACCGCCCCTTGGCCTGTTGCTTCGTTAGACCATGTCTTATATGGCCTTAGGTGATTGGGGCAAGCTGGGGGGGTACGATGTGTGATTACTATACATGTGTTACGGAGAGAAAGCTTTACTCTCGTGTTGCCCCATACCCTTATTATGTGTATATGTACCATGTCTCTACTCCTGTTTACACACACACACACACACACAAATGTAAGAGGTTGCAAGATAATGCTAAAGAGATTGGGGGACACAGAAGTGTTAATCTCCCTCAGAGTACAGCACCAGAAACTCATTACCAGTAAATAATCACACATGAATAAAGAAACAAAACAAAACATAAAAAAGATGTATCGTATTAACAGCATCTCTGTGTCTTGCTGCTCCAGCCGCTACATCAATCAATCCAGTCGTTTCCCTTCAGTATTCCAAAATATCAGAAATATCCTCTGGCGCAGATTAACCCTGCGTCAGGTGAGCCCCAGTAAAGGTCAGAACAACACGTATTATTTTATATATATAGAAAAAGAAGAGAAAGAAATTCCGACATTTGTCTGAGAGGCTGTGTAGTTGGGTGTGCTCGTCTCCCACACGAAACTGTACTGAAGTAATCAAGGTACATCCCGCAGAGTTACGATGGTAAATATTAAAGGTGAATGAAACAGTTTTTGTCGCGTAGATTTTTGTATAGCATCATCTTCCGTCGCCAGGCCGGTGTAACGGCCGGCCCGAGTACGACTGAGTGGCTGGCTGGCTAGGCTGGGCCCTCCCTCGGTCCATCTCAACTGGCCCCGGGAGTTGATGCTAGGCTACCAGTCGTGTTAGGAGAGAACGAAGATGAAGACCATTTCTCCCTCGCTCTGTCTTACAGCTATGAATGGTGGAGAAAGATCCATCTGGATTAGAAATATGGCAGTCTGGTTATGACGAGGCTGGACAACCCAGTACCATCAGAAAATATAACTAACGCTTGCAAATGAAAAATATTTCCGTAAATCTCTCGGAGATTATGGAATACCATGACGAAATTGCTCCATAACATGACCCGATATATATATATATATATATATTATTATATATATATATATATATATATATATATATATATATATATATTTTTTTTTTTTTTTTTTTTTTTTTTTTTTTTTTTTTGCTTTGTCGCTGTCTCCCGCGTTTGCGAGGTAGCGCAAGGAAACAGACGAAAGAAATGGCCCAACCCACCCCCATACACATGTATATACATACGTCCACACACGCAAATATACATACCTACACAGCTTTCCATGGTTTACCCCAGACGCTTCACATGCCCTGATTCAATCCACTGACAGCACGTCAACCCCGGTATACCACATCGATCCAATTCACTCTATTTCTTGCCCTCCTTTCACCCTCTTGCATGTTCAGGCCCCGATCACACAGAATCTTTTTCACTCCATCTTTCCACCTCCAATTTGCTCTCCCACTTCTCCTCGTTCCCTCCACCTCCGACACATATATCCTCTTGGTCAATCTTTCCTCACTCATTCTCTCCATGTGTCCAAACCATTTCAAAACACCCTCTTCTGCTCTCTCAACCACGCTCTTTTTATTTCCACACATCTCTCTTACCCTTACGTTACTTACTCGATCAAACCACCTCACACCACACATTGTCCTCAAACATCTCATTTCCAGCACATCCATCCTCCTGCGCACAACTCTATCCATAGCCCACGCCTCGCAACCATACAACATTGTTGGAACCACTATTCCTTCAAACATACCCATATTTGCTTTCCGAGATAATGTTCTCGGCTTCCACACATTCTTCAAGGCTCCCAGGATTTTCGCCCCCTCCCCCACCCTATGATCCACTTCCGCCAGATCCACTCCCAGATATCTAAAACACTTTACCTCCTCCAGTTTTTCTCAATTCAAACTTACCTCCCAATTGACTTGACCCTCAACCCTACTGTACCTAATAACCTTGCTCTTATTCACATTTACTCTTAACTTTCTTCTCTCACACACTTTACCAAACTCAGTCACCAGCTTCTGCAGTTTCTCACATGAATCAGCCACCAGCGCTGTATCATCAGCGAACAACAACTGACTCACTTCCCAAGCTCTCTCATCCACAACAGACTTCATACTTGCCCCTCTTTCCAAAACTCTTGCATTCACCTCCCTAGCAACCCCATCCATAAACAAATTAAACAACCATGGAGACATCACACACCCCTGCCGCAAACCTACATTTACTGAGAACCAATCACTTTCCTCTCTTCCTACACGTACACATGCCTTACATCCTCGATAAAAACTTTTCACTGCTTCTAACAACTTGCCTCCCACACCATATATTCTTAATACCTTCCACAGAGCATCTCTGTCAACTCTATCATATGCCTTCTCCAGATCCATAAATGCTACATACAAATCCATTTGCTTTTCTAAGTATTTCTCACATACATTCTTCAAAGCAAACACCTGATCCACACATCCTCTACCACTTCTGAAACCACACTGCTCTTCCCCAATCTGATGCTCTGTACATGCCTTCACCCTCTCAATCAATACCCTCCCATATAATTTACCAGGAATACTCAACAAACTTATACCTCTGTAATTTGAGCACTCACTCTTATCCCCTTTGCCTTTGTACAATGGCACTGTGCACGCATTCCGCCAATCCTCAGGCACCTCACCATGCGTCATACATACATTAAATAACCTTACCAACCAGTCAATAATACAGTCACCCCCTTTTTTAGTAAATTCCACTGCAATACCATCCAAACCTGCTGCCTTGCCGGCTTTCATCTTCCGCAAAGCTTTTACTACCTCTTCTCTGTTTACCAAATCATTTTCCCTAACCCTCTCACTTTGCACACCACCTCGACCAAAACACCCTATATCTGCCACTCTATCATCAAACACATTCAACAAACCTTCAAAATACTCACTCCATCTCCTTCTCACATCACCACTACTTGTTATCACCTCCCCATTTGCGCCCTTCACTGAAGTTCCCCTTTGCTCCCTTGTCTTACGCACTTTATTTACCTCCTTCCAGAACATCTTTTTATTCTCTCTAAAATTTAATGATACTCTCTCACCCCAACTCTCATTTGCCCTCTTTTTCACCTCTTGCACCTTTCTCTTGACCAGAAATCCTCCCCTCCTTGTATTTTTTAACTTTCTAAAATGGGAAACAGAAGAAGGAGTCACGCGGGGAGTGCTCATCCTCCTCGAAGGCTCAGACTGGGGTGTCTAAATGTGTGTGGATGTAACCAAGATGTGAAAAAAGGAGAGATAGGTAGTATGTTTGAGGAAAGGAACCTGGATGTTTTGGCTCTGAGTGAAATGAAGCTCAAGGGTAAAGGGGAAGAGTGGTTTGGGAATGTCTTGGGAGTAAAGTCAGGGGTTAGTGAGAGGACAAGAGCAAGGGAAGGAGTAGCAGTACTCCTGAAACAGGAGTTGTGGGAGTATGTGATAGAATGTAAGAAAGTAAATTCTCGATTAATATGGGTAAAACTGAAAGTTGATGGAGAGAGATGGGTGATTATTGGTGCATATGCACCTGGGCATGAGAAGAAAGATCATGAGAGGCAAGTGTTTTGGGAGCAGCTGAATGAGTGTGTTAGTGGTTTTGATGCACGAGACCGGGTTATAGTGATGGGTGATTTGAATGCAAAGGTGAGTAATGTGGCAGTTGAGGGAATAATTGGTATACATGGGGTGTTCAGTGTTGTAAATGGAAATGGTGAAGAGCTTGTAGATTTATGTGCTGAAAAAGGACTGGTGATTGGGAATACCTGGTTTAAAAAGCGAGATATACATAAGTATACGTATGTAAGTAGGAGAGATGGCCAGAGAGCGTTATTGGATTACGTGTTAATTGACAGGCGCGCGAAAGAGAGACTTTTGGATGTTAATGTGCTGAGAGGTGCAACTGGAGGGATGTCTGATCATTATCTTGTGGAGGCTAAGGTGAAGATTTGTATGGGTTTCCAGAAAAGAAGAGTGAATGTTGGGGTGAAGAGGGTGGTGAGAGTAAGTGAGCTTGGGAAGGAGACTTGTGTGAGGAAGTACCAGGAGAGACTGAGTACAGAATGGAAAAAGGTGAGAACAATGGAAGTAAGGGGAGTGGGGGAGGAATGGGATGTATTTAGGGAATCAGTGATGGATTGCGCAAAAGATGCTTGTGGCATGAGAAGAGTGGGAGGTGGGTTGATTAGAAAGGGTAGTGAGTGGTGGGATGAAGAAGTAAGATTATTAGTGAAAGAGAAGAGAGAGGCATTTGGACGATTTTTGCAGGGAAAAAATGCAATTGAGTGGGATATATATATATAATATATATATATATATATATATATATATATATATATATATATATATATATATATATATATATATAATGTTTGTGTCCAAACATATGATATGAAGGATACGTGGAGCTTGGTGACGAGGAGACTAGCCAGCGAATGCAAGAAACATCCGTCATCCGAGGACGTCAGCACGACACCCGCTGACACTGCTGACTCCTGCTGTCAGTCAGGCAGACACTGAAGCGAACAAGAGTGGACGGGGGGGAGGGAGGACTGTTTAAACGTCCAGGTCAAAGGCTTTTGCACTACCAGTAACGATCCGCTCGCTGTCCATCACGCAGGAAAACGCTAAACATGTTCACCGCTGGAGTAATGTACGCTGAGGTCGGTCAGTGGGGTGTATAGGTCCAGCAATGAGTGTGTCGTTACTCCATTGCTGGTGCTTTTCAGGACATTCTTCTTCCTGGCGGCACAAGTGCACTTAGTTATTCCTTTGCAATGTCTTTAGGTGTCAGTGGCAGAAGTCTGGGGATAAAATATGCTAAAACGTGGAAGCTGACGACTTAGCAACGCTCTGCGGCAGACCGTCAGTAAGCTGAGGTGAAGCTGTTACCTTGCAGCTCACCACAGAGCCTGTAGCACGGGTGTAAAAGATTATGCGGATTTGAAATGTTTGCCTGAAGCGTTGGAGTTCGTGGCGTGGCCAGAGTGTGGTCCGCGAGGCAGGGGTTATGGTCCACGCCCGGGTCCCATGTGAGGTGCGGGAGGACCACACGTGCCGTGCCTCCAACCCAACGGAGGTGCGGGAGACCCCAGCGGAAGTTCCGGCCCGCGCCTGCCCTGCCACTATCCTGCAGGCGGTGTGTGGGAGGTCGTGGCCCACGCCTTCCCTGCCTCGTCCCAGATGGGATGCGGGAAGCCCACGGCTGCTCTGCCTTCGTCCCAGGTGGGGTGTGGGAGGCCCCCTGGAGGGTGGCGGTAATGACTCCCACTCGGCGTTATGGCTGGTGTTTGAGAGCGCTCAGTCTTGACGTTAATTTCCTCTTTAACGCTGCCACTAACGCGTTTTTGAGCCTCCTCTCCAAGCAGTTCAGTGTCTCCCCTTGTTGACTTTGACTTGACTGAGAGGGCAATAGTTTGGCTTGTTTCCTCCGTATTTCTGATGCGGAAGGCAGCGCCCCCTGGGGTTCAGCTGCCCTCCTCACCACACCCACCAGACCTCTGCGCCCTCCCACTCTCATCCTAAGGATCTACAGAGGCTAAACTCAAGCCTTCTTCAAGACCTTGATACTTCAAAGTGTATGAGGCTTGACGCCCTCATCTCCAGGGTAAGAAGTGCCTGGGTTCTGGTCTTCTGTAATTTAAATGTTTCATTCCTTGTTTGTTGCCTTTGCCTTCTGCCGAGTCGGACAGTTTTTCACCTTTAAGTTGTCTGTAGGAGTGTTGTAGGTGTTGGTGGAAGGCTGTGCCGGTGTTGGAGTGTTGGGTAATCAAAACTTACGGTGGGTGTTGGAAAAATCTGTGTTAGTGGTGGGTTGTTGGGAAGTTTGTGCGTGTTGGGTACTCCCTACCACTGAAGAGGATTTTTGGAGGGAAGCCTGTATCTGTTTTGGGGATTCTGTACCACTGCATGGGGTGTTGGAGAAGTCTCTGCCAGTGATGGGGTGTTGGGGGATCTGTATCAATTTCGGGATGTTGGGGAATCTGTACCACTTGCGGGATGTTGGGGAACTCGGTACCACTGGTTGAGTTTTCGGAAAGGCTGTACCACTGGTGGGGTGTTGGATAACCCGTACCACTATGGGATATCGGAGAAGTCTGTGTCAGTGGTGGGGTTCTGGAGAAGTATGTACCATTGTTGGGATGTTGAAGAAGTCTGTACCACTGATGGAGTTTTTGATGACCCGTACTACTAGTGGGATTAAGGAAGTGGTGGGGTGTTGGGGAAGTCTGTACCACTGGTGAAGTGTACTACATCCCACCGTCGGATGCTGGACACGACACACACAGGCCTCTTGGCAAACCCTGTGTAGAGGTGAACACGTCAGATTGTTGGCCAGGGTGTGCTGTCATGAAGGGAGGCTCATGACATGAGCTCCAGTGTTGCCATAAAGCATCATAAACTGGGTTCCCTGAGTATGTAGAGTTGTGGACGAAGCTGTGCATGAAAGCTGAGGATGACTCTCAAGAACCTACTGTGGTGAAGGGTTTTTGACAGAGGGAGACAAGGAATAGACACCGTGTAGGGGATTCAAGAGAGGCGATAACTAGGAATGGACACTGTGTGATGGGTCTTTAAGGGAGGGAATAACAAGGAATGGACACTGGTGGGGGTTTAAGGGAAGGAATAACTAGGAATGGACACTGTGGTGGGTTTAAGAGGGTGAATAACAAGGAATGGACAGTGTGGTGAGTTTACGAGGGGGAATAACAATGGTGGGTTTAAGAGGGGGAATAACAAGGAATGGACAGTGTGGTGTGGTTTTAAGGGAAGGGATAACAAGAAATGGACACTGTGGTGGGGGCTTTAGAGGGGAGTAACAAGGATGGACACTGTGGTGAGGATTTAAGGGAGGGAATAACAAGGATTAGACACCGTGGTGGGGGCCTAAGAGAAGGGATAACAAGGAATGACACTGTGGAATCTTGAATTATGAGCAGGTTGTTTGAAATGTGAGGAAGGTTATGAGGCTAAAGTGAGTTAGTGTGGCAGAAGGTGTGCCCCAGTGCCATGATGTGAGGCAGTGGCGCAGTGGACACTACTAAGGCAAGGTAGTGGGTACCACGATGGATATCCTAAGACTTGATAGATGAGGAAAGTGGGTAGAACGAGACTTTAGGGAGTCAGAATGAGGTATGAGTATGTTAAGATGAGGTATGAAGATATCCGGATGAGGTATAAGGACCTCAGAATGAGGTATGGAAGTGTCAGAATGTAGTATGAGTGTTACGCATCTGGTGGCATGCAAGTACGTTTTGCTTTTCATAGTTTCTATATAGAGACCATCCACACGAGGATTAACCGTTATGATAACGCCTTCTCTCTTGAACAGCGAAGCTGTGATCATTTTTCTTCCCGTCCTTCTCTTTTCACATAACCTCTCCACCTTTAAGAGTCAGGTCTACACACTTACCCGAGGAGCTCTTATTAATTTCTATATTCTTCATTTTTTCCTTTCATCTCAGATAGCCACGACTAGGGCATGTTTTTGACCGAACTATGACGATCACATTATTGAAAGATATGTGAATGTGTTGAAGCGAATAATGAGTGTCATGGTGAGGTATGAGAACATCAGGATAAGATATGAGGGTGTGAGGATGAGGTATCATGAGAGGGAAGTGACAGAGTAGAGAGCGGTGATAGGCAGAGTGAGGTACCAAGGGTCGAGTGTGTGGTGGCAGGGGAGGTGAAGGATGTGGCTGGCTGCAGAGGTACTATGAAGTGTCATACAGAAGTACATCATGAGTAAGGTTAGGGAAGACATGGAGGAGACTGCACAATTCGTCCAGCCTACTGGGGTGCTGGATATCAGACATAACCATAAGGCTGTGGTGCAGGCTGTTCCCCAGTATTATTCCTGATAGATTTGCCACACGGTTTATGGTGGTAGTGATATAAACAGCTTCTCTTTTTGCTTTAGATTGATTTGATATTTGACATAGTTACTTCACAATGTTTGATATAGGGCATCGCGGGTCTATCCTCTATTGCGTTCATAATACAGTGCCTGTGCTATACGCTGTTTACAAGCGCTCACATTTGTGGCCACCTTTTATTTCACCATGATGCCTCTCTTCAGTTATTTATGAGTATTTACAGGCAATTTAACTCTGTGGAGAAACAGTAAACCTGCATTGTAAACAAGGTTATGACAATGGCCCACTGAATAGGCTTTGTAACCTGCGCTGTGGCTTTTGTCCTCGTATGAATTTCGTCTATTTTTACAGTACATACTCCGTTCTCAGTGTCTTTATGGAACAGGCAAATCATGCTGTACATGTAGGTCTTCTTGATATAATTAAGCTAACATTCTGATTACATATTAGTTGCTCATGATGACTGGGTACACATCCATCCTAAAAGTTAGACCTTTACAGGTCATTTATTCGCTATGGCTCAAGGTAGCTGATTGGGATTTTTTGTTATCCTGTACTGTAGGATAAAAGAGGACGTCAAGGGAGGGACAGAGTGATGGATTCTAGATTTTGTAGAATAATATTGGGTGTGTGGTGTTTAAATCCAGCGGGGGATGCGCTGTCAGGGGCAGTAGAGGGTGCAGCACCCATCGTGACGTCATATACTTCTTGCTCTCTCGTGGGCGCTATTTTATTCTTGAATATGCAGTGATTTTACGCCGTTCCGCTCGGAAAGTCACTTACCTTCAAGTTATATTAATTAGATTGGTATCGGTCAATGGACGATCCGGGTAAATGATAGGGCGGAACCCCGGGGAAAAACAGGGAGAGGAAAATACATGTCACGATTTTGGCAACAAGTCATCAGTCTTCTGGCGGCTCAGCTGTTAGTGGTAAAGCCGTCTGCTACGTCAAGTGAATTTTCGTTTATTTACATTCTTGCGTCAGGTCGACTGTGTCAGGTAGGTGATGAATGGTAGTGTATCTAGGTGTACAAGTAGCTGGGACGTTGGTAGTCCCGGGAATGGAGTGGGAGTGACCAGGAAGAGAAGGAAGCAAGTGGTTGGAGGGTGATCCGTCTCGGCCGCATACTACTGACTTGACTCCAGTCGTTTTCAGTGATCGGGAGGAGGAAAATATGTAACAGTCCCATCCATAGCCACAGACCCTTACTTTTTTCCCCTTCACCTACCTAGGACCACGCTTGTGGGAATTTTCCCCCGAGATATAGAGCATCGTATGGCTTCCTGAAGTGTTTCCCCCCCTCCCCCTCCCCCTGTGCAGCACAGGTTGGCCCTGGCCTGTTTTGGCGTCGAGCAGATTAATCATTACCAAGGTGTTTGATTACCAGCACAGGCACCATGGACGGCCAGGGATTCCCCCCATCGCCCCGAAGAATAAGACGAGGAACGGATGTATTTAAGGAAGGGTAAAATTAAAAAAAAAGATACTCCTTGACCAATAAACCTCTTCCTAGGCCTAACAGGTGACATTAACACCTTCGCCTGGCATCAGCACCCACGTTACCTCCATAACTTGTTGCAAAATGTATACGGGATATGTATTTCTATGATATGAATAAGTTCTGTGGAACATGAGTGACACCAAAAAAAATTTGCATTATGCTGAAGAAACGTCCTTTGTTGCATTTATGAGGACTTATGAGGAGTCTCAAGGTGGTGATGAGTAGGGAGGCATATGCCTCATTGGCGACAGCCAGGAAAATGAGAGGGGAATTATGTAACGGAGTGAGGACATTTTCTGTGTCCTCACCATTCACACAAACATTTTATCGTGAGTGTGTTCTGTGCCGTACCGATTATAACCAGTATTATTTTGTAGTTTCTACACATTTTTTTTTTACGTATTATTTTTTTTTGATATTCTAATGTCCAAGTTAGGAAAACTACTTTAATGATATGCATTGGGGAATAAACATCTGTCATTGGACTAATTATACTTTGTAAAAGTAAAAAAAACTGATGTGATGTCTCTGATGAAAAGGGAAAAAGTAAATGAAAAGCTCCTAGAAATCAAAAGAACATATGACAACTTCATTACCTTTCTGATGTTCTATAAAAAGAATGTGAGTGGGTATAATGTTTCATTAATTTTGTAGGAGATTTGTTCTCTAACCATGTATGCTTATTTTGTTGAGTGTGTTTAGTTGCTCCCACAGTAGTACGCTGGAAGGTAGTTGATGATATTGTTGTAGATTTATTTAAAATAGAAACTGGTTACTAAGGTAATTTTGGTATGAGGTGAAGTTTGCAGAGTGCCTTTTGATTTCGTACTGTAGTTTTACCCGACCCACATTTTCTCGTTTATCGTAGCAGTCCCCACTACCATTTATATGTTTGTAAGACAAGAATAATGCTCCAGATCATGCTTTGGCAACTTAAATCACTTAAAGGTACTAATTGTTAAGAGACCATTGATATGCCTCTCTTCCAAATCCATAAGTTACTGTATTTCTGTGATGACTCTCAGTTGGAACTGTGCTGTTAAAATTCTCTTGATATTTATAGATACAGGAAGAGAAAAAGATTTTAATGCTGCTTTATGAATTATGAAGGAAAAGGCTAATAGTACCAATAAGTATCTTATGTTTTCTTGTAAAGAGACAAAAGTGGATTATCAGTTGACGATGCGAAATATGATTTTATAAACATAAGTACATGGTAATTTATGATATCACGGCTTTTCTTTATTGTTTTATTATCTTGATGACTATAATGATTTGACAAAAGAAAATCTGAATTAGCTGTTTAACAGTAATATTGTGGCTAAAACCAAAAAGGCACCTCAGATGACTGTAATGTTGATAATACTGTACCACCACCCACACTTGTATCATCATTATGCTCCTCAAACTTGGTGTCCTTTACTTTCTTCAGAGTGCTTTCCAGTAAAAAATGTACAGATACCTTAGAGCAAAGGCAGCAAGCCTTACTTCTGGGCTGACAATCATTAATATAAAAAAGAATGGTTAGATGTGAAATTAGAATGACATACCTTCATGTTTGTAAGAAAGAGGGCACACTCCTGCAGACAGTTGTACCCGTACAAACCATACTTGAATTTATGTGATCCATTTATGAGAGAGTTATCTTTTCTTATAAGTGAGATTGAAAAAAACTTCCAGGAGGTGACTTCATTTTTTCTCCTTTCTCTGTACTTAGTGTAGAAGGAAGCACTGTGTGCCACATGATGTCATAACTCAGGATGTACAACATTTTAGGGAAAGAGGAAAATGTTACAGGTGTGAAAACAAGCTTTTTATAGCCTTTTTGCAGTGATTATAATTGCCGTATATTTGGATTTTCCTACACATGCACAGTTATTAATATTGTATTGAAATCCTTGCTATTAGATTGTGAAGGAAATTGCAGTTGGCTGGTTAGCCTTATTTGTCCTTTAGACCACTAATTTAGACAAGGGAAAGGGTTTACCATGGCATCCATTACTTTTCTGTCGCCACTTTCAAACTGCTGCACTAATTTTGATGGTCTTCAGAAAGAGAAATTATTTCATTGTATTTCCTTGTATTTTTGATGAAAATGTTTTATTCTGTTTGATATGTAAATAATGTTCTGCTTGCACAAATGCCTCAAAAATATGGAAATACTATAATGCGTGTAGATTATGAGAATTACTCTCTGTATGTGTAGAATTTATGTAAATGAAATATTAAGGGTATGTGGAGTCATGGCTGGTAAAAAATAAAGTGTGTGATGTCTGTATATATAGAATGAAATTACTAAGTAAAACCTCGTAATCATCATATTCGTGTATAGATAATGAGGATTTGTGCTGCCTGCTAGGGCCTGCCCCTATCATTTCAGCACCCATTCACATCCATGTAGAGGAAGGTATGCTACTCTTATTTTTGTATTTCCTTTAGTTTTATATGATATAGAGATATTTGTAAGGGGTTTAAGGGATTTGAGTATGGATGATACTAAACAAAGATTGGGCATTGAACATTTTAAAGTATTTTAGGAAGATTCTGTGTGTCGTCTTGCCTAAATACTGGAGATATTTGCACGAATATGATATTGATTGTAGTAATTCCAGTCATCATGCACAGATTCTTGTGCATCAACTTATTATCTTAATGTTTGCCATCACTATATGTCATTTTCGTTATTATCTTAATGTTCGCCGTCACTATATGTCATTTTCGTGCTGTCTTATCTAGGATCGCATTTAATCATCAGATTTGCCATAATCTCCTTCCTGTCATGGTACTTGATTTCATCATATTTACTGTCAGTTTGATGATTTGTGTAGGAGGAGGATGCTGATAGTGAATGCACATGAAAGAAACTAGATTTTGAAAGGGAAGTAAGGTCAGATTGCAGAATCTGTTTGGATGGTGAAGAACTTGGAAGATATGGATGAGTTAGGTATTTTGGAGTAAATTTAGTAAGGATGAGAACTGAAGTTAAAAGTAGTCATGCGAGTGAGAAAAGTTAGAGATATGCTAAAAACTCTGGTGAATGGAAAATTTAGAATTTAGAGTGTGCAAGAAGCATGCATGAGGAAGTCCTCCTCTCATCATTGATGTATGAATGTGAAACCCAAGTGTACATAGGTCAGGATAGGCACTGTAAAATAAAAGACAGTAGAATACAGTAGCATGCAAAATATGATCGTAATTAGGGGGTGGATAGAATGAAGTAATAATTGAGAAGGTAATGAGGTTTGAAGGAGTTATAGAAAGTGTTTGAGGATGATATGGTTATAGTCTTTTGGAAAGTATGTGAGATGATAGGCTGGTCAAGAGAGCATATTGGAGTGCAATAGAGGGTACAGTTAGGAGAGGTAGACCACAGAAGATATGAATATATATATATATATATATATATATATATATATATATATATATATATATATATATATATATATATATGTGGTACAAAATTTGATTGTGGCGAGGGATATTTCAGTTGGATGTTTGATACATGGTTAGGGATTAGATGCAGTGACATTGGTATGAATGAAAATCTTGGTCTCTCCTGATGAATCTACTTAGTCTGTTAAGTAAAAATGCATGAAACAGAATTTTTGTAAGTGTAGAAGTTTGTTTCATTTCAGTACACTAGACATGGGATGAGGGAGTGGGTGATGTTATGGTGGATATTTGTGCCTGATCCACCCAGTATGAATTAGGAATGAAGTGATGATGATAAGATATTTAAAGCTATCACATTTACAGTCATGACTTGTATGTCCATAGCATTTCTGTTGCTATGTTTGCCACCACATTGACTAGATGCCATCATAATTGCATTTGTTGCCATCATTTATCTTTATTTGTAATTAGTAAAATGTTGATTGGTAAATTTTTATTCTCTATGCTGGCATTGTGATTTTAGTCATTATGTAATTTTATCATGATGATTTGCTCTTATGTCTATGAATGTGTTGTTTCTCATATATATATATTGTCTATTATCAGTGTGAATTTATTGTATTTCCCTTGATTTTGTTAAAAGGTTATGAAAATTGTTAAAAGAAGAAAACTGAATGAAAGGGGGAGAGAGGGATGTAATGCAGATGAGGGTGAGGGAATTTGACCTGAAGGGAGAAGGATTTGGTTATTTCCTGGCAACACCACATGACTTCTGCAATTTTTAATTGCTTAAAGAGGCTTGCTAGAGTACAAGCAACTCTCACATTAACTATGCTATAATCTAAATCTTCAAATCTGGTTTAGTCAAATATTTGTTAAAGAGTGATTGATGAATTTGAGATTTTGTTTATTGTTAAGCTACCTTTATTATAAAAGGATAATACTCGCAGTACATTGATGTGTTGATCATAGACCCATGATGACTGTTGATGATGGCTACTAAATTCCTTCAGCCCTCTGACCCGGGCTTATCTTGAGTATATATAGAGTTTCAGTGGATGAAGTAAGACAGTATATGTTCAAATGTTTGCCTGTCATTATGAAGTAGTATGGTCTGTTAAGTTCTTTTTAGTCACATTGCTATTCAAATTGGTACCAGGGGGTGGAGTCACAGCTTGTATACGTGTGGTATTGAGGGAGGAATTCTCTTTAGTTGTATGAGCACCATGTTATCAGATATTATTGCTTAATTCAAGATGCCAAGATACATAACTGTGTGTATACAGTATGAGTTTTTTATGTATCTTATTTATGCTGAAAAGCACTGAATAACCATTAGGTTCTAGTGCTCTACAAATTCCACAGGATCATTCAGTGATTCTTAACTTCTCCAGTGAGTCTTAGCTTTATGTTGTTGTCATAATATTACCTTCGTAAAGTTTGTTGGCACATTGCCATCATATTTTCTACTGTATTTTGTTTGCCAGTAGGTAATGATTTTTAGTAGGTTGAAGCCCATTCCTTTCAGGATTTGCCACTTGTAATCATAATATGTACCTTTCCTATCCATGCTTCTGAAAGTAAAGACTCAGTACTTGCAATCATTCTCAGTTTAGTCATTTCAGCCTGTAAATACTTTAAAGATATTGGAATAGATTTTAGGGATCATGTTCTGATTGGCCTGCCATGATCTTGAAAGAAAAGGGGTAAAAGCTCATCATTGTTGTAATGATGTAAACCTTTGATCATGTATTTGGTAATGTTTGATTCTATACTTTTATGAAAAGTTTACAATTATGAATATTAAGTCCCCAGGGGAAAAAAAAAAATTCTGTAAAGGGCCTGCTGAATATGCTATCCTTCTTTTGTAATGCATACTGGTTAATCAAAGAGAAGAGTCAAGTACTTTAGTTATGATGGCAGTTGCATTGACTCTAAAAGAGAAAAATGAATTGTAACTTCTATGTAAACCCAGAAAATAGTATTTGTGGAATTAAATGTAAACAGAGCCTTCCTTAAGAGATCTTTTGCTGCTGGATTAAGAGCTTGTAGAAGAGAACCAGTTCAGGAGTCACATGGTACATCTCCAAGTAAAGAAAAAGGACAAAAAGCATTGGCTTCTGACACTCCAAATTTCCCATGCCCTCACATCAGTGATGGATTGTGTGCTTCTTCTGATGCCCTGTCCGGGGGCATCATTTGGTTGCTTCCTTTCAGAGAAGGCATCACTCGGATGCTTCTTCTGAAGGTTGCCCCTCAGGTAGTCCTTCCTGGGAGCATTCTTTGGTTGCTGCTTTTAGGGAGAATCTTGTAGGCATACACCTTGAGTAATGCTGATCAAGTGCTTTGAAGACCCAAAAATCAAGCAAAGGTAAAAATGTAACTCAAAACTAGCTAGTTGTGAGCATAGTAGTGAGAATGAGTCTTTGTATGATGATGATGGGAGATCCATATCAGTCATTCTCTGTATTGCTGAAAGCTCAAAGAACACCTAAGAACAAGGAGTTCATGATTTCATAAAATATATTGTAGTGGATAGCATTCAGCATTAGAGCCATCAAGTAATATGGTTCCATTAGGAAGATTTTTAGTTTTATTGAATGAAATTTTCCCTAAATCAGGTCTTTAGGGCCTGGTTGGAGATCAAGTGTTATGGTTTTGGTGCATTACACACGACAACTAGAGTGGATGTGAGTGAATGAGGCCAATTGTTCTTCTGATCCTGGTGCTACTTCTATGTTCTGGGAAACTGAGAACAAGCATGAAAGATATGTACGTACTTTATATATCAACTTTCAAGCTGTGAAAAAACAACCGAAAACCATATAAAGTACTCTGTGCTGTGAAAATGGTCACCTATTTACCTCAGATGATTGCATGGGGTGTTGGCATTGTGATGTTTATATGCCTCCTATTAACTAACAAACTAGCATGCCCAGGGCCCATGGTGGCTAGTGTTATATGTACACTTATACAGGAATGTAAAACATAAGTAAGCAACTTCAAAAGAATGCAAAAACAGATTAGAATCATCCTTCAGTGTGGCAGGTCCCAGTTGGTGTCAGAAGATATGGGGGGAAACATTTCAGCAGTGAACCTTCAGCATTCCCCTTCCTGTTTCAAAGCTAATGTTGCTCTTGTATGCTCTGAGGAACACTATGCACTGTCAGTTTAATTACCGCATCTTTTATACAATTTTTACATCACAAGCCTTAAATACAGTATATTGTTAAAGCCTGTGAGAGTGTGCAGTTCGTTACATAACACAACAATCCCCTGTACATGTACAGAACTTAAAGTGTCTTGATTCTGAATTTTGGCACAATATCCATGGATAAATAGAAAACATGCCAAAACAATCATGAAAAAAAAAAATTAATACTACTTTTGATATTGCTTGGTGGGAGTAGGGACACTAGGTGACCAGTGGCTATTAATTGTGTGGATGAGGTAGCCAAACACCCTTCCCAGGGTTTGAATCTAAACCATGGTGTACGTGCTGATGTTATTATCTGTACCATGTAAGAACAGTAAGGACACCTAAGGAAGTGATAGGGAAGAGCAGACATGTTTACATTCTTCATACTGACTGACTGATATACCAGCATGACTGAATGCCCATGATGGCTAGTATTACCTGTTTACATTGCAGACAATATTAAGCACATTCAGATAACTGTGAAACAATGAAAAAAAACATAAAATGAACTTACAATATGGATTGTCAGGGGGAAATGGGTTGAGGGCAGGCATATATATGTATAAAGTAAATCCTTGGATAACAGCTCCATGTTTCAAAAACCAGTGTTACATGCTACAGATTCCTTTCATTTTGACTCCAGGATATTCCAACTCATGTCAGAGATGGCAGTTGCATTGTAGATGTATATCTTCCAAAATGCCCATGTTTGGTCTATCTGTGACTTTGAGGAGTCTTGGAAGAATTTGTTCACGATACATTTTCAACTTGGTGATGACTTCCTGGTCAAGTAGCTGGATAAGAGAGGTCATATGTATTAGGTAAACTCATGGCATGGACATTTGGTTGTGGGTCATTAAGGTATTTTAGGTGTTCAAAGGTGTTTTTGAGGAGCAACAAGATCTTGAATGACCTTATCCTGGCAAGTTATTCATGAATCAGTCTTATTGTAGAAGTGACCCTTGACTTTGTAGTTTGACCTTGATTGTGCAGGAAATTTGTGATAATCCAGTCCCTTTTATACCCAGAGATACTGTGAGTTGTAAATTACAACTGGTGTGCATTTGTTATCACCCACAGTGTTTTACATGGTAGGAGAGTCACTGCTCCATAACCAGATGTAGAGCACCCCTCCTTTGAGATGTGTCATGATAGGTATCATCTTTCAGAAGAGTTCAATTTTATCAGCAATGAATGCCTGCAGAGGTGTGTAGCCCTATATTTGCATGAATTGTTTGAACTCTTGAAGGAAGGCAGACTCCACAACATGAGTGGTGTTGGCAGCATTTCCCTTCATACTGATGCTGTCAAGATTCCTCTTGTTTCCTGAGTCATTCTGACAAACCCTTACAAACTTGAATTGGTTCATCGATAGATGATGAATTAGCATCATACTTTAGGTGTTGGTACATCAACCTGATCCTGTAGCCATACTGATAGCTCCCTTTCCATGTTTTCTAATAGTGTGATATAGATTTTTCAGAAATTCTTGTATCTTCAATAGTGGCTAACTTAATCTTGACAACTTTCTCCCATGTGGTGTGAATTCATGACTCATTCTTCTACACTTATTCCTTGCACTCTTACACTTTTAAGAGCTGCCTGGCTGCTATACGCTCCATATTAACTTTGTAGAGTGACTGTCTTGAATCCCTGAAACTCCTCAGGGAAGGCAGACATCACAGTGTGGGTGGTGCTGACAACCTTCCCCTTCATACTGATACTGTCAAGATTCCTCTGTTTCCTGAATCATTCAGCTCAGGTATTTGTAGACTTGAATCTTGAAAGTGGAATGAAGGAGTGAAAGATGAAAAAAGAAGATAACGCTATATCTTTGGTGTGCATGGGAAGGAGGTATTATACTGACCAGTTTTTTTTGTAACTGGTTTCCCCACCTGAACGATGAGAAAAGTGTGTGCCACATGTCCTGATCTTACGGACTAGGACAAGTGCAGGCAGCTTATAAGAGCAAGTTTTTCTTTTGTTCCTCTTGGCATTCGGTCTTCCCTTTGATCCGATGGTTCCTGATTAACCACATACTTTGATTCAAGCTCTGTGCTAGTGAATATCCCCTGAGGAAGCATCACAGGTATTATTTTGAAACTCCAGTCTGTTGCAAGTGAAGTAGATATCCACTACTGACGATTTATCTGCTTCATTGATGGTAACATTCTCATCAATCAGTATATATGGAGGAGCATTTCTATCCTTAGATTTTTGTTTTTGTTTCTTTGTTAGCTGAATGCCTTCATCAAAAGTATATCATTAATACCATATATATATATATATATATGTATATTTTTTATGCTTTATTGTTGTTTCCTGCATTAGCAAGGTAGTGCCAGGAACATACAAAGAAATGCTACAACCTCACGCATCTATTCTCTGACTTCTGTAATGCACTGAAATCCTTATGTACAACCAGACCCCACAGACCTTACCATGGTATAAAGTAGACTGATGAATTTTGTAAAGGAAGCAAAATTAAATGATTTGTATGAATAGTTTTAAGTTTTTTGATATCTTTTAAATGAAGCCAAAATATATGATTCTCAGAAAATAGCATAAAGTTTTTAGATATCTTTTCCGTGCTATCTTTTTTGTGCTGAAATTTCATGAATAACCAAGATGTTGTAGAGCTTTACAGATTTGCAAAATCTGTTCATGTGGTCTTTTAATGAAATATATCTTTTGGTGATTGAAATGAATATGCTATTTATATATGGGGATTCCTGGGAGTACATTGTTTCAATATTTCCCAGAATTTTAGGAAGTATTTATCAATGTATTCAATACCTTAAATCCTTTTATGCAGTATTTCATCCACAAAATATGCACGTACTTAAAAGCAAATAATATGGTTGTTTTTAAGGATTAAGTTCCTCAATTATTGCAGAATTTCATGTTAATTAAAGTGGATATTTATGTACTCATGATATCATTACTATATATGCAAGGCCCAGGCTGGAAGTGGACTTTTGTCTCCCATTTTGATTCATGTGATATAAGATTTGGATGTTGTTCTGAGACTCTGCCTGCAGCTAGTTTTATTGTTGGCAACAGGGCATCCTTGTTGAAGCTTTGTCCCTATCAGTGGATAGACATGAATACATGTGCAGCATTGTTGAGGACCTTCCTTCCCTGAAGGAGTCCACCTTATCCTTCTTATAAGTGGAGTTCAGCCTCAGAACTACAGAATCCTCATGTAAGGGGTTCTGAGTTATATAGTTAATCATGATATGGCTGATTAACCTTTTCACTGCAGCAGTTGTAATTTTTTTTCATTGAAATCTTCCTTATGTGTTCTTTCTTATTCTGTAGTCTTTTATGAAGGATTTTCTGTTTTCTAGTAATTCTTGAAAACAAGTATTTTGATTTCTGTGTGATTAGTGCATGGCACTGTAATGAGAGAATAGGAAAAGATTTGTGAACTAATATTGTTTATTATATATGTTTGTAATACATTAACATGAATAATGAACCCATTGATTGTAATCATTTGAATTTGTACATGTAAAACCTCATTGGGTGAATGACGCAATTTGATTTTGAACTGTGTTGACATTTGGCTGCCCCTAGTAGTACTGAAATTATGTAATATTTTGAAGATTTATGTCATATCACCTATTGCGTGAGGATATTTCCTCTAAGGCTCAGTCCTCTGTACTTGATGCTACCTCGCTAACACAGGAAATGGCGAATATGTATTTAAAAAAAAAATTATGTATGTATGTACGTTCAGGCCCCTTTCACTCAAAATCTTTTTCACTCCATCCTTCCACCTCCAACTTGGTCTCCCAATTCTCATTGCCTCCACCTCTGACACATATATCCTCTTTGTCAATCTTTCCTCGCTCATTCTCTCCATGTGACCAAACCATTTCAATACACCCCATTCTGCTTGCTCAACCACTCTCTTTTTATTACCACACATCTCTCTTACCCTTTCGTTACTTACTCAATCAAACCACCTCACACCACATATTGTCCTCAGACATTTAATTTCCAACACACCCACCCTCCTCTGCACAACCCTATCCATAGCCCATGCCTCACAACCATATAACATTGTTGGAACCACTATTCCTTCAAACATACCCATTTTTGCTCTCCGAGATAACGTTCTCGCCTTCCATACATTCTTCAATGCTCTCAGAACCTTCGCCCTACCGATTTTCCAGCAACTGATGGTTCGGCACCTTTAGTCTGGATGAAATTACTTGAGGGAACTTGAAATTACTGTGGCCACCAGACTAGTTTATTGGGTGGCCACAGATGGTGTTGTGTGTAGGGCGTGCTTATTTACATTCTCTACACTGCACTTGTTAGTGGTGATACCACAATTCTGTGAGATTCTTAGCTTATTTTACTAAAAATTAACCCTAGCTATTTCTTCTGAGACATATGAGAGTGTCAGTCGTGTTGTCAAACGTAAACACCAGTCCATATCAATCCAAGATAAAGTAGAACTGTTGAAAAAAATGGACCATGGTGTTTCAGTGCATAAGCTGTGTGACATCTACAGTATTGGTTCATCAACTGTTTATGATATAAAGAACCAAAGGGAGAAAATATTGAAATTCTATGCAAACAGTGAGATCAAGAAGCAAATGACTATAAGAAAAACTATGAAAGATGGTAAGAGTACTGAGCAAGATTGAGTGGTGATGCAATGGTTTCAACAGCATCAAAGTGATGGAGTGGACTTGTTAGGTGGCATGATAATGGACCAGGCTAAGTTGTTCCATAAAGAACTCAAATTACAGCATGAGCGTGACTATAGTGAAGGATGGATTCAGAGATTCAAAAAGCGTCATGGAATTTCCATGAATAGAGTGTGCAGAGGAACGTGCTCTGCAAACCACGAAGGAGCTGCCAAGTATGTGGACAAATTTGTGAAACTCATAGCTGACGAGCACCTCAGTCCTGAGCAGATGTATAATGCATTTCATTTATTTATTTGATTTTCATTTAATGTTTGTTTAATCTAAATTTCTAGCAGCCCAAGGTGTACCTTAGACACATGGGAGATGTATGATTAGTGGGCTAGAGGTGTGTTGATGAATTATTATTACGTGACCACGGTTGGTCCAAGAAAATGGTTAATTCGGCAAGGCTTTGGAACCAAGAGGGCCATAAAATCGGTGGTGTACCTGTACTTAGTTGCTTTCTCCCACGTTAGTGAGGTGGTGCAAGGAAACAGACGAAAGAATGGCCCAACCCACTCACATATACATACCGATACATTTCAGCATATACATACTTATACAGACAAAGACATATACTTATATAAGCATGTACATATCCATACTTGCTGCCTTCATCCATTCCCGTCGCCACCCCACCATATATGATATTGTACCCCCCTCTCCCCCCTTGTGCGCACAAGATAGTGTTAGGAAAAGACGACAATGGCCACATTCGTTCACACTCAGTCTCCTGCTGTCATGTGTAATGCACCAAAACCATGGCTCCCTTTCCACATCCAGGCCCCACAACACTTTCCATACCCCCTCTTGTGCTCTCTCCATATATATATATATATGTATATATATATATATATATATATGCTAGCAACAAAACATTGGTGTGACTTGGGTATTCTAAAAAGTAAGTGTTTTGCTCTGATTTATGGTTTTATGAAACCTCATATTTTTTTGTATGGAGATTATGAATGTCTAGCATTTCTTTATTCTTTAATTTTTTTTTGTGAGTGTGCAATCATTAAGATTTGAGACTTCATTGCTGAGGTCCATCTCCAGATCACTGATAAAGATGATAAAAAGAATGGAGCTTAGAACTGAGTTTTTGTGTTTGCTTATACTGAGCCAGTTCTTATGTTTATGTCTGTTAGTCAGTCTGCAATCCATATGTGTACCTGGTTTCCCATGCCTTTGTAAGGTGTGTTGGAAGTTGTTTAATGTATAGGTGTTTGATGTGAGTATAGCTCCTTATAGGATGCTGTTTCTTACAGCTGTATCAAGGTGTGATTTTGTGGCGAGAGTACCATGTTTGGGGTACATCATAATAACAAATTGCCAGTTAAGCAATAGGTCTGTAGATGTAATGTAAGATGTGTTCTTGATGGCATACTATGTGTTTTAGGTGCTTGATGGTGGGATAATCCCACATCAGGGCTGTTTAATGAATCTGCCTCATGACAGAGTGTGTTTTTTTCAGGTAGAGTATCATGTAATGGATGCATAGTGATGGTAAAGCACCAAGAAAGGGACTGGGGTGTCATCTTTTGGAAGGGATTTTTCAAATAGAAAATTATAGAACACAGGGTGCTCATAGGTGTAATAGACCTGTGTATGGCATGTTTGGTGGCGATGGAACAATACAATGGGAAATGTTGTGAATAGAATAATGAATGTGATGAACTATAGGCAGTGTGGAATGTACTGTTTGGAAAGATATGCTGGTAAGGGGAAAACCTGGCTAGTTGTTTCCCATGTGATGTTACTTGCATACTTTACGCCATTGTTGTTCATATTCAAATAAAGTACACATATATTTTTTTCATATTTCCTCTGTTTCCTGCAGTCATGAAGGAACACTATTAAGAACTGAACAACAACAGCCCCACTTGCTCACATCCACATTGTAGCTGTCATGTTTAATGCAATGAAACAAGAGCCCACCATCCACATCCACAGCTAAGCTCCACAGACCCTTCATGGTTTCCCCAGATTACTGCTTATGCCTTGATTCAACCCATTGACTGCATGTCACTCCCCATATACTGCATTGCACCTACACATTCTATCCCATGCTCACCCATCACCCTCTTGGGTGTTTCTCTTATAACAACTCACGGCATCCTTCATTCCATCTTTCCACCTCCTTCACAGTTTCCCTTAGTTAGACTTTCTTCGCTGATGCTCTCCATGTGTCCAAAGTGTTTCAGCACACCCTGGTTAGCTCCCTCAATTAGACCGTGTATACCGCCACATCTTGCTCATGCACTGCATTCCCTGTATGATCAACCCTAGCCTCACACCACATAGTAGTCTCAAGCTTTTCATTTTCAACGCACCCACCCTCTCTTGTTCCTTAGTGTTCAAGATTCAATGCTCACATCCATACAACGCCTTTAGGACTACTATACCTTCAGTAGCTGATGTATTGATCTGGAAATTCGATACTAGGTGAATGCTAGCAGATGGAGTCACAGCAACATTTCTGCTACAGTGTACCAGATAGATGCTTTCCTTGATTTTTAAGGCAATAAACCATTTAAATGTCCTTAGAATGATGTTATTTTTCTTCAGCAAATCAAATTGAGACTTTATGGCTGTACATGGCATCTCCAACTACTTCCTGGATACAGTATCTCTGAAGGACCATATGCAGAGTGAGAGTATATGTAATCTTGGAATTATCTTTAATGCCTATTGGTTTTAAAGATTTTTCAAGTAATTATAACTTGACCTTGATGGCCTTAATGACCTTGGCAGTGCCAAGTTGATAGGCTTAAAGCCCAGATAGCCAGCCAAGCTAACCAACCCACCACCTCACCATACTGAAAAAAGTAATCTGAATTGTGGGGATAATAGCTATGATAATGATGCTGACAAAGGGGATATATGTGTCAGAAGTGGAGGTGACAGGGAGAAGGGGAGACCAAATTGAGATGGAAGGATGAAGCGAAAAAGACTTTGAGTGATCGGGCCCTGAACATGAGTGTGAAATATATGCAGGGGATGGAGTGGATTGGAATGATGCGCTGTTAGTGGATTGAGCCAGAGGCTGGAAAGTGGCTGGGGAAACCATGGAAGGGTCTGTGGGGTCTAGTTGTGGATAAGGGCTTCTGGTTTCAGTACATTGCACAAGACAGCTAGAGAATGGATGTGAGTGACTGCGACTTCTGTTTCTCTGTTCCTGGCACTGTTGCTAACATGGGAATCTGTGATCAGGTATGGTGAAAATAATGATAATGAAAATTATTATGTAATAATAGTAGAGTTGTAGTGGTATTGTAATAATGAAACAGTATTAGGCCAAATTTTCTTATATTTTGGGAAAACCTTAGATTTGTTATTTGATGCTAACTTTTAAATCTCATCATTTGTGCTCAGCACATTTTTTTTCATTAATTTTTTTGTTTTATTATTGAAGGGCTTTTAACATGTTTGTTATGTTGAAAATTCATGCCTGAGCATATCAAAAAATTGTTGGAATTATGCTTTGTTGATACAATCTGAGAATAAGATCAGCTGATATGAATGAAACATTTAGGTATATGATTTTGAGATTAAACAAATGTAAGATGAAATTTAAGGCGAGTTTCTTTCAACATTACAAGTTAGTTTTTTGTTACATGTTTTATGAGAAATCTTTTATTGATTGGCCCTGAATAATGACATAAGGCAGTAATCTTAAGCTTGTAATGAATAAGGAATTGATATTAAGACATATCGTTTTAATGTAAAATTTAGATAATCCAAATACTTTGCCTCAAGCCCTTATTCATAAAGGATTTAAAGACTCATGTTGAAATTCAAATAACTCCTTTTTTTTGTTAAGTGTTGCTTCTCTTACTGAACATATAAAAGTTGGTTTCATGCTCAGTAGTAAGTGTACTAAGATGCATGGGCAACATTAGGGGTGGGAGGCACCGAGTTGTAACTAGAGAGCAGATGGGATGAAATCATTGATGTTGCACTGCATTAGTGCTGGTAAATAGTTTCCTTTCTTGTGATCGTTGCCAGTGCAGCTCTCTTAAATTGCAGCTGTAAAGGGAATGTCCTTCTTGCTACTGCAAATTGTACCAGTTGTTCAGAAGGAAATTGTAGTTAAACATTTCACTGTTAAGAAAAAGAAAGGGATATACTAAATTTATAGATGGGAAAGCTACATACAGAGACTTGTTTTCCTCCCCATGTGGTGTTGGTTGATAATGTATAATCAGATAGTGTCTGATGTAGTACATCTATAGGGTTATTAGTGCTCTGTGTAGGATATGGAGATAGTCAGGGGCCAAGGAATAAGTGTGGTTTGAACTGTGTTCAGAACACTTTGGCAGACATCAGGGTTTCATAATGATTTTTCCAGCATGTTATCGTTTGTCATGGTAAATTTAAGGCACGTTATTTCTTGAATTTAGCTGTCGAGGAAGAAGGAATAGAAGCCCATCATATTTCTTGCATTATGCAGTAAGAATGAAAAATTGAGGGGAATTACCAGGTCTGAGTGATTTATGCAGAAAAGATTCCAGGCTATGCAAGGCGCTTGGCTTGAATTCATTTGTTATCCCTAACATTCATGTCCATATGGAGTAAGGTATAATGTGAAATTATAATGGTAATCTGAACTTGGAAATATTTAGATTTATATAGAAATGATATATCATGAAACTTAGGAAAAGTTGATTTTAGAAATTATAATAAAAGATTTAATAAGAGATAGCAGGCGGTGTTTTGTGGGACCCCGTCATTTGTATACTTTACCATAATACAGTACTAAAGTTTGGACTGAAAAATATTTACTGTCACACATTATAACCGAAGCACAAATTTGTCCACATATTTACCTTTTATACATGAGCTGTCATGTTTCATGTACAAAAATAGCCAGCACATGTAAATTCTTTTTGCGTTATGTATTAATTGGATTTTTATTGCGCAGTGTTATAATCATCATATTTTCCTGTGTAAAGTAGCAAAATGCATGCAGGATGTTGAGAGCGGAAATATCAGTATGGTACACAACATAATTCAGAAGCAGAAAGTTTACAGTGAATTACATTTGAAAAATAGTTTCAGTAATCCTTTCTCGGGATTTGCTGCCATTGTTCTTGAGTGCAGCCTTGGTTTACGCATTTGGGATATTTTTTGTAGAGAGGATCAAAAACCGGAGATCCTCTATTCTGGTTATAGAAAAGCTATTTATAAAGGTGCTTATAATTGCGGATGGTCAATAGTTGAACCTTCTCTTGCCATAAATAGAGCTATTAAATTTGCAGGACTGCCAGCGGGGGCTTACATGTTCTTCTTGTCCCAGAACAAAAGTTGCTGAGCTCTTATACAGACGTATGGTCAGTGGATGCACAAGTGCAGCATTGTTAAAGTAATTGTAAGGGGGTTCAACATGGCAGAACGGACTGTATATGTGTTGTCATCATCTACAGTCGCCTAGCTGCCACGTTTGTTCGCAAACTTCCCCTCTGGAGTTTGTACTGTAGTGCTTGGCAGGGTACAGCGTTCATCTACAGCCGCTGAGCCACTTCCTTTGTTAGCAAAGTCCCGTGTGGGAGGTTGTACTTTAGTGCTTGTTAGGGTAAAGCATTCATCTGCACCCGCTTAGCCACTTCCTTTGTTAGCAAATTTCCGTGTGGGAGGTGGTATTTTACTGCTTGTTTGGGTAGAGTATTCGCGCGCTGGCACACGCATGGTAGAGAAAAGGAAAGACATATTGCGTCTCCGAGGTTCTCCATTCGTTGATGATGTAGATAGAAATATGTCCTGTGAATTAAAGAGGACTCGATTGACCAGAGGTCATAGAGACGAAGGGGGGAAACTGTTTAGGAAAGATTTCAAGATATACCGAAGCGTTAGATTGGATGAAGTGAAGAAAAAGTGAATTTAGAGTTTAGAGGAAAGTTGTACGATTGTTGTGTAAGGTTAAATATGTGGTCCCAGGCATATGTAACACCCGTCCCGTGAGCACAGATAAGCGATCATGGGCAATCTGGTGGGTTCATTGCAACAGCTAACAGCTACGTGGCTTTTGGTATCAGTAGTAATGGCTACCGGATAGGTTCCGTGGATGGTGTTGGCTTATCTGCTGTCCAGATAACGCAGCTCAGTGATGGGTGGACTGTGGTGTGGAGAGGACCTGGTAATTAACACCTAAGTATTTAGAGGATTCAATTAGTGTTCAAACCGTAAATCTGCCTCGGATTTGGCGAGGGAAGAGAAAGATCAACAGGGTAATCGTGTCTCTTCTGGCTTGTGAAAAGTTAGTAATGTTGTGTTTTAAGTCTCTTACGGGACATGTTTTTCTGGAAGTTTGAATAATCATAAGTAGTGCTGACTGTTGCGAAAACTTCACAACGGGAAGGAGCTTGTGTTGATGTCTCACTGCCTCCTATTTCGTTGACTCTCTCTCTCTCTCTCTCTCTCTCTCTCTCTCTCTCTCTCTCTCTCTCTCTCTCTCTCTCTCTCTCTCTCTCTCTCACGAGTAGTTTTGATACCTGAAAATCAGCCCCAAAATGATATAAGGAAGTAGCGACCGAACTCTTGTTCACCAGTTTAATCTTAAAGCTTATTTTTGGGTTTCGCTATATATTCCGGAGGAGACATTCTTTGCCAAGTTCCTTTCCTTCAAAGCCTTGATATCAAGGTGTTTGTGCCATTCCTTCATTTTAGGGCCAATTAATTGAAACCTGGTTGGCATATGTCTTTTATTTGGCCTTTTTAAGGATTTAAAGAGGGGAGATGTGGACTAATCCAAAATCGTATATTTTGGACTGATGTGCCGTAGTCTCATCTCTTAAGACGAAACACTGCCTATGAATACGTATTATCCACATGCCTTTTACAATACATACGTAATTCATTTCTTTGATTTGTGTAATTAATTTTATTCTGTAGGGTTCAGCAGTCACCTAAAAGACCATTATTGCAATTATTGGCCGTATCTTATCTAGTTTCTGAAATTGACACAAAAGATGTCTTTTATCTCCCATCACTGCATATATCAAAAATGAGCTCTTGTGATTTCTTTTGATTACATGTCTTAGTTAACCAAAATGCATTTTTCTTTCTATTTTTATAGCCGTATTTCAACCCATGTTCTTGAGATCTGGCACAGGGATGTCTTTCCACATCCTCCAAAAATTGTTAAAGACAAATTGTTAACGACCATTCTTAGTCTTTAGAGGTTTCCAATTCTTTTTTCTAGTAAACTGATTTGTTTCAGCTGTTATGATCAGAATCAGCTCAAATATAAGGCACTTTTCAGTAAGACTGATGGAATGGTTAAAACATGGAGGGTGGGATATACTGCATTCATTCGCAAAATGTTGATCATTATGATTTATCTCTTATTTTAAACCTTCCCGTAGGCTGCCATACAGTGTGCATGACCACGTCACCACGTGTGACTTTAATGGATGCTTCTTGCGAATGATTTCTTCACGTGCCATTTTTAAACCCGCACTCTTCATTTTGTCATTTTCCAGTTTTCCATGTAAGATATTCATCTCTGCTGTCTTTTTTTTTTTTATCAATAATTACTTGGTTTACACGCCCGTTTATCAGAGTTGAAAGACATGCCTAAGCTTGCTGTACCTTGCACACTCAATACTCCCTCCATGCACGAGAGCATTCACTGCGCTTCGCAAGGCTACCAGTCCCCTCAGCTTTAACCTTATCACCACCAGCATCCTTGCTAAACTTGACTCAAATACTTAAAGCTTTCCCACGGGCTTCAGTTCTTTGGTGTTCCCGCATGTAACACTGGGATAGCTCCCTGTTCTTCACCATTCGCATTTGATGTAGCACTTGAACCACTTCCAGTGCTTCACTGTACAGAGATTAGAATATTACTTTTACGATACTCGCATTCGATATCATCACCCTACTACACGCATCATCAAAGCTTTCCACCCTTGCTTGATTCAGCGAACAAGCCTCAAAATAGAACATGTATAGGATAAGCGTACATGACTAGCCATGTTGTGCATGGCATGAAGCCTACGGCTTGCATGGCCTCCAGGACCCAGACGGATATGAATTATAATGGTATAAGATTAATAGAAGCGGTTAGATTTTGGAATATTATAGATATCCGACATTGCCACGTGATCCCTACGTGTGCGAAAACCAGTTTGGTAAGTCGTAGTGTTTGTTTTAAAGCTGGCTCCTCGCCGTGTTGTGTGGGTTGACGGAGTCACACATGTTGTTACTTAAGAGTATGATATTATAATTGAATTGACTAGAGGGACAACAATGTGGCTTTATCCTAAACAAATCTGGTTGGACGAACTTTTGGATATATATATATATATATATATATATATATATATATATATATATATATATATTTATATATATATATATATATATATTTCTGTGAGCCCACGGGGAAAATGAAACACGATAAGTTCCCAAGTGCACTTTCGTGTAATAATCACATCATCAGGGGAGACACGGGAGAAATATAAGTCAGTTGATATACATTGAAGAGACGAAGCTAGGACTCCATTTGGTAAACATGCGATTGTCCAAGATATATATATATATATATATATATATATATATATATATATATATATATATATATATATATATATATATCGCTTGCATTTGGGTATATCACGAGCGAGAAGCCAGCTGGGACAAGGCATGGTTATAGTGGACGGGAGTACAGTCTTTTGAGAACCCTTCTCGTTTCAAAGGGGTCCATCAGTTTCTGCTTCAGCGGGGGAGTGCGAGCGTCGAGCATTGCAAGAGGCCTGGGAAAAGGGTTCCTCGGCTTGTATTATAACAACAACGCACCCTTATGATCATAACTGCCATAATCTGCCGAACAGGACCATAAATATTCATGCACAGAATGGCAATAATCCTGGCGTTGGTTATTGTCATAGCACAACAACGTTGGAGTGATCATGGATTATGTTGCATAATTGGGGAGAGGGAAGGGCGCCTCCCCAACCTCATTACCATGATTTACGCACTTGTGTGCCTCATTTTCAAACTTGTTTATCCCCCCCCCCCCCCCATCACTATCGAAATGCCTCCAATCTGATTGGTGTCTTCTCTTCTCCAGAGATGTTTGGGGATATATATATATATATATATATATATATATATATATATATATACATTATATATATTTTTTTTTCATACTATTCGCCATTTCCCGCATTAGCGAGGTAGCATTAAGAACAGAGGACTGGGCCTTTGAGGGAATATCCTCACATGGCCCCCTTCTCTGTTCCTTCTTTTGGAAAATTTAAACTTGATGGTAATGTAGGTACATTAAAGTAAAGTGCCAGTTGTTAAACTATTCATGTTATAACTTGGTTATAACATGCGTTGTACATGGATTCGCCGTTGAATAGCTGTTCAGGTTATGATGTATATGGATTCACGTTATGTGGACTAGGTGGATTCGGGTATGTTAAATGTGAGTTCATGTTGTCTGTGTTAGATAGGGGTTCATTTTATATTCGTTGAGTATAGGTTAAGGGAATTATATCAAATATAGGTTCTGGTTATCTACACGAAGCAGGTTTTTGTTAGTTTTTTTTTTTTTGTTAAACAAGGATTCAGGGTTTTTATTTTACATTAGGAATGTGGTTGTGTTTCTTCCACTGGAGGTAAAGCCATTTACTGTTATGTCAGATAGGGGATCAGGTTCATGTAATAAATAAGGGGTCAGTTGATAACTCCTAAATGGGGAATTGGCTTTTGAGTATCATCAACTTAATTATGCCAATGGGTAGTTCAGGTGAGGCAATTAAAGGTATTATACAGTGGTATTTTGTACAGGACGGCTGATCATGGAAAGGTCAGAGGGAACTGTTGATGCTCGGGTCTCGCACAGTGGATGTTATGGTCGCTAGAGAACGGGAAAGTGGGAGATCAGGCCATATAGTGGACTAGGCGGTTTCTATAGAGATCAGGGAGAATTTACAGTGCGAGATAATGGTCTCTAGAGACCATGATGATTGGTAGTGCGAAGTAGTGGTCTCCAGAGAACAAGGTAATTGATAATGAGAGGTAGTGGTCTCCAGAGAACAGGAAGCAGAGTATGCCAGGTAGCGAACACGGTTTCTAGATGGTGGGCTAGGCGGTTTCTGTACAGAACAGGGAGCTTGAGATACCAAATAGTGGGATTAACTGTCTCTAGATAAGAGAAAGAAGAGAAAAAAACAGTTATTGAACTGTGAGTTTGTGTTTACCCCTTGTACAATATGGGAAGGGGGTTCTACAATCGTGGGGTCCCATCTCCATTTTTTTCTCAACTATCATCATACGACTTATGTAAACTTCTGTGTATTCTTTGCAGTCACACTTTCATAGCGTATTCCCTAGCCGTGTGCGCACGCGCGTCTGAAATCCGCCCGACGACGCATTGGCCATATCTTACTTTAATTTGTGGCACATGATTAAGATCGTATGACATCGGACCGGGTATACATTTTTTTGGACTTGCTGAGCCTTAAACCAGTGTGAGGGTCATATCTCATCTTCACGGTAAGAAATAATGATAATAATAATAATAATATCAGGAAAGACAAGATAGTCTGCAACGTTTGCTTGACTTCATGAGGTCGGCGGTATGACCCTTGAACATCGCAGACTCTCGAGCACCACAGTATGGTCCTTGGGGTATGAGGACTTGCCTTTTGACTTTAACTTTTAAGGGCCTGGTTAAAGGCCAGGCCATCGTACCCAAGGGCTGTACCGTCGTGCTCAAGAATCGTACCGTAGTGTTCAAGGGCTGGGCCGTCTTGCTCATGAGCCGTAACATCGATGTGTTCAAGGGCTGTACCATCGTACTCGAGGATTTTATGTTTGTGCTCGAGGGCCGTACTGCCGTGCTCAAGGATTTTACCGTCATGGTCAAGGGCCACACCACCGGGCTCAAGGATTGTATGCTACCGCTCAAGGGCTGTACTGTAGCACTGAAGGATCTCGCCGTCTTGCTTGAAGGCCGTAATATATTTCTTTAGGGTTGTACCGTCGTGCTCGAGGATCGCACACTCGTTCTCTGACGTACCATCGTGCACAAGGAGCTAGCATGGCTTGGAGACGCAAGGAGCTGGGCAGACACGTGAACGGTCAGTAGATGTGGCTGCTTCTAGCGATGGTATTCCCAGCAAACATCAGGTTAGGAGGGTTGGCTAGGCTAGCTCTCGTTGCCTTATTGTGAGGTTTTCTAAGTATCGTAAACTCAGGGAACTTATAAATAAGGACAGGTTGTCTCACTGGTCATCATCTTGTAGTAGGGTGAAGATACCTAGGCTAGAAATTAATTTGGTCACAAAAAAAAAAAAACGCGAACATTATAATGTCCACGATGGCTGCTACCTCCCCCCCAAGCGCTCGCTCAGCTCATTGCCGGAAGCGGCTGCGTCCGTAGATTGTTTTCTTCAGTTTTCTTTGGTCAGAAAAGAATTTAGAATGAGCAAGGAAGGAGATGGAGGATTTGGAAACTCCGTGAGTTTACACGGTAAATATGCGTTCTATTTCTTTCTTTCCTTTTTTTTTCTTAATGGCGAGCTGGATTACATTCTTGGATCACTGGGCGAGTAATCTACTGCCCATGGAAGAAAGGCTTTTACAGACTTGACCTCAACCTCTAAACAAGTTTGGTAATTTTGACCTTGAACAAGTCTTTGAAAAGTACAGCGATAGAGCAGCAGGAGGCCCTGGCATGAAACCAAACAAGAGACGTGTTAGAATATATGGAAAATGGTCGATGAATATTTGTGGTGAATAAGTAGATTAAACTAAGTGATGAAATTTGTGGATACTGAGTGTATATAGAGGGAGGTCAGAAGTTCTGTATCTAGGGGCCCCGTGAACCTAGAACTCCCTCCCTGTATTGTACTAATAGTTAATTATAATGATTATGGTTGTAGATTTTGTTTGGATGTGGTTGTGAGTGTCGGCAGTGTTGAAGAAATATGTAGTATTTGTGAGGGAGGAGGGTTGGTTGTGGGCGTGGTTATTGGTGAAGGGATGATGATGATGGAGAGGGTGACATTATTGTTGGTGAGGAGGGCGTGGTTATTTGTTGAAGATGGGGATGAAGGTATGTATGGTTTTTTCGCTGAGGAATTCGAAACCATTGGTGGAGAAGCGTGATATTGCTAGCTAAGGATAGTTATTGTTGAAGGAGGGTCAGGTTGTTGTTGAAGAAGGTGCGGGATTGTTGACGAAGGAGTGTTGGAGATTGGTTAAGCGGACGGGATCGTTCGTGAAAAAGTTTCGGGAATGTTGGCGACAGTAAGTTTATGGTGGGTTCGATCGGAGCTGCGCGAGTGAGACCTTGGCGAAGCCTAGGCTTAAATCAGCGGTCGCTGGGATAATGCTGATTGGCCACAGTGAATTGATACAGAGACAACTGGGGTGAAAACCTGTTGTTTGATTAGATAAAGACCTGACCGCGGTCTGGGAACCAGCTGGGTCTTGGGTGATTATGTTTTTAAAGATGTGGCGAGGGATGATATTGGAGACCACGGAACTAATTGATTAATGTTAAGGATACAGGTTAACAATCCACTAGAGTTTAACTGCTAAAGGGAATGGTTGTTAGATAAATGTTTTTTATTTTTATATATATTTACACTTTTTTAAGCGAGTATATTAGTGGTGTGGTGCCTAGGTGGATGGTCTAAGGTTAATTGACACCAGATTTCACCAGATACAAGTATTGCAATACGAAATAAAGAATGTCAGTAGTTTTCATTAAGGAAAGCCATGCCACCATTCTGGCTCCGATATAACAAAAGATCAAGTGATTAGACGCTGCCTTACAACAGCATAAGGCTATGAGTTACACACTAGGAATCGTAGTAGGTCCCTCCGTCCAAAAACGTACAATATTCCCGTTTCGACCAAAATTTTCTTCATGGGGCAAATTCAGGATAAATTGTTCGTGATACAGTTTATTAGGGAGGAAAGTTAGGTCATTATAATCTCAGTACGTGAATGACAGAAGTCTTGATCTCTAGGATGTGTGGGTTACATTAACCACAGCTCTGTGGGCCGCGTAGGTTCGAATCCGTGGCTCGGCTGTCGTATTGCAGTCAGTACAGCTGTTCATCGTTCTTCCTACCTTGGGGGCTGTTCGGTAAATTGGGTTCTCGGCTTAGTGTGTGTTTATATATATATATATATATATATATATATATATATATATATATATATATATATATATATATATATATATATATATATATAAACGTAAATTGGTACAGATTAGGGCGAAGTCGCATTTTTCTATTAATGGTGTTCCATTTTGCTCCCAAGAGTGGTTGGATTCCTCAAAAACATTGTACACCATACGTGTAAACGTGATTCAAAGTCCCATTTATTTCTTTGAATTATCAGTATGCTAAGCCGCTACACAGTCATAGACATTAGACAAGAAGTGTAGAAACTGCTAAGTAAAGCGTTCACTGCTGACTCAGGAACTATTCTCGCATATGAAGGAGCAATACGGGCCATGGATACTTGAAATGGGACTGAAAAATGAATGATAATGACCCAAGATTTCAAGGTATGGGAGAATATTTGAAGGAATATATAAGCCGCCGAGTCACAAATATACATGAGAGGTGATGGTGATTTAGAGCACTAGCAAGCATAGCATAGTTATATGCAACAAATATATAGACCTAAGGAGAAATTCTATTAAAATATAGCAAAAGATCAAGGAATATAGATGCATCACTGTGGCTTATATTTATTATTTATATTGTGCATTGGAATGCTTGTACACCGCGACTTTCGTGATAATGACCACAACAAAATGGTCGCATATAATAGCATGTAAATCATATATTCGGAGTCACTTCAACCACCAACTTATAGTTTAAGGGGTAGATGGTTGGGATATTTTGTTATTTAATAGGTCGAACTTTATCAGTATATATGTTGCCAACACAACATGTATGCATAATTTATATTTCCCCTGTACTTTTATGTTCAAAAAATGGATCCGTAGGAAGGGGCAATATGACAGTTACTTAATCAGTTATCTTCATTGAAATGTATAACTACACTATTAAGATTCAAGACATTAATGGTCGTCTGTACAGTAATTATGGAAGATCTTTTATGTTGGACGTGAACTTTATTGTACAATAGGTTCAGATGATAATGCTGGTAGGGACGCTAAACAATTTATCATGGTATGCACATGTATGCACATGTGTGGATCAGGTGTTTGCTTTGAAGAATGTATGTGAGAAATACTTAGAAAAGCAAATGGATTTGTATGTAGCATTTATGGATCTGGAGAAGGCATATGATAGAGTTGATAGAGATGCTCTGTGGAAGGTATTAAGAATATATGGTGTGGGAGGCAAGTTGTTAGAAGCAGTGAAAAGTTTTTATCGAGGATGTAAGGCATGTGTACGTGTAGGAAGAGAGGAAAGTGATTGGTTCTCAGTGAATGTAGGTTTGCGGCAGGGGTGTGTGATGTCTCCATGGTTGTTTAATTTGTTTATGGATGGTGTTGTTAGGGAGGTAAATGCAAGAGTCTTGGAAAGAGGGGCAAGTATGAAGTCTGTTGGGGATGAGAGAGCTTGGGAAGTGAGTCAGTTGTTGTTCGCTGATGATACAGCGCTGGTGGCGGATTCATGTGAGAAACTGCAGAAGCTGGTGACTGAGTTTGGTAAAGTGTGTGGAAGAAGAAAGTTAAGAGTAAATGTGAATAAGAGCAAGGTTATTAGGTACAGTAGGGTTGAGGGTCAAGTCAATTGGGAGGTGAGTTTGAATGGAGAAAAACTGGAGGAAGTGAAGTGTTTTAGATATCTGGGAGTGGATCTGTCAGCGGATGGAACCATGGAAGCGGAAGTGGATCATAGGGTGGGGGAGGGGGCGAAAATTTTGGGAGCCTTGAAAAATGTGTGGAAGTCGAGAACATTATCCCGGAAAGCAAAAATGGGTATGTTTGAAGGAATAGTAGTTCCAACAATGTTGTATGGTTGCGAGGCGTGGGCTATGGATAGAGTTGTGCGCAGGAGGATGGATGTGCTGGAAATGAGATGTTTGAGGACAATGTGTGGTGTGAGGTGGTTTGATCGAGTAAGTAACGTAAGGGTAAGAGAGATGTGTGGAAATAAAAAGAGCGTGGTTGAGAGAGCAGAAGAGGGTGTTTTGAAATGGTTTGGGCACATGGAGAGAATGAGTGAGGAAAGATTGACCAAGAGGATATATGTGTCGGAGGTGGAGGGAACGAGGAGAAGAGGGAGACCAAATTGGAGGTGGAAAGATGGAGTGAAAAGGATTTTGTGTGATCGGGGCCTGAACATGCAGGAGGGTGAAAGGAGGGCAAGGAATAGAGTGAATTGGAGCGATGTGGTATACAGGGGTTGACGTGCTGTCAGTAGATTGAATCAAGGCATGTGAAGCGTCCGGGGTAAACCAAGGAAAGCTGTGTAGGTATGTATATTTGCGTGTGTGGACGTGTGTATGTACATGTGTATGGGGGGGGTTGGGCCATTTCTTTCGTCTGTTTCCTTGCGCTACCTCGCAAACGCGGGAGACAGCGACAAAGTATAAAAAAAAAAAAAAAAAAAAAAATGCACATGTAACATGCAGTAAATGGATGCGCTTTTTTAAGTTAGGTTAGATTGGTCTAGGGTAGCTTAGGTATGTAAGGGTATTTACCAAATATATAAGTTTCATAATATATTTTACTTATTAGGTACTTGTGTAAACTTAAATAAAATGGCTAACACCAGATATGTACTGTCATTGATATTTGTGATAGATTTAGATGGGTGTACAGTACGTAAATCATCCCAGATGTAGGACTGCAAATTAGAAATAAGATTTACCCTTTGGTTAAAGAAGACACATCCACGAGAAACAGTACCCTGGACCATGTTATACCGGGTGTTGGGCAAGCATTGGGGAATTCAGACATATCCTATAGCCTATTGAGGTCGAATGTGTAGCAACGGGCAAATGAAGATTTACGCTGTTGTAAATGGCCCTTCCTTTGGGTTAGTGTTTAATGCCCTTAATACTTAAAGAAAAAAAATGGTACAAATATTTAAGATTATGTTTCATATTAATCGATCGTATGTCATATGAAATAGAAAATTGTTTTTTAGCCAAATTTATCCTTTTGACTTAATTTGGCTTCGCTACGCCATGTTTTTTTCGTTCTAAATGTTTGTTAGATTTGTGTTTCACATTTTATTATCTTTCTATAACCGAGTAATTTTGATTCAGCCCATCAGAGTAACCGAGACCTTGAAGCAGCAATAAATGTTTTGAATTATTCTGTTGGATGAGCTCAGGTTCCACTAACATAACCTAAAAGATTGTAGGTTATTATTTTAATTAGAATTTGATTATGCTTGAAAGTAGTGAGAGCTGGCACGTATTTCACAACATACACCTTACAATGGTATATCACCAAAGTTGATAAACTTTTAAACAAGTTTGCTATACGCCCAAACTTTCCCTCAGCTTCACCGCCCTCCCTACTATAGAGTTATGTGGAAACCGTTTGGCTAATTATGCCTTTGATGATCTGGTGATTATAAAGGTAATAGGAAAAGGGGAAAATCTTTGATATAAGGGTGCAGCGACTAAAATCATATCCACAGCGAAGACTTTAAAGTTAGTGAGGGTAGATTTTTCGAGTCCATGTTCTTTTATCGCATTTACCTACGATTTTTAGCAGACAAAATACCAACCCATTGAACGTAGTATGTTCTACCTTGACATGATATGTAAGTGGTGTGTGCAATCGAAATAGTAACACTAACTATTAAGATGAATTGATTTGTGTCGGTATTAATAGCCGCGCCCTAAGAACACATAATTTCTCTTTACGGGAGAAAAAGAAAAAAACGATAGTTTATGTATAAATCTTAAATTATCAGCTGCCAGGAGAGGGGGAACACTTAAAACTAAAATATAAAAGCCGCAGAGAAAAGTTAATGCCTCACACGACAAGGCATTTCTGTATATGGGTACAATGAAAGCATTTCCAGGAAAAATATTACTGTGGAAACTAAACTGGAATTTTGCCTCAACATGGAATATCGTTCATCCCCCCGACTCAGTTTATGATATATATATATATATATATATATATATATATATATATATATATATATATATATATATATATATATATATATATCTTTCTTTCAAACTATTCGCCATTTCCCGCGTTAGCGAGGTAGCGTTAGGAACAGAGGACTGGGCCTTTTTTGGAATATCCTCACCTGGCCCCCTCTGTTCCTTCTTTTGGAAAATCAAAAAAAAAAAAAAAAACGAGAGGAGGATTTCCAGCCCCCCACTCCCAATATATATATATATATATATATATATATATATATATATATATATATATATATTTATGTGTGTGTGTGTGTATGTGAGTGTGTGTGATAGTGGGCCATATTTGAAAGGGCAGTTATAACATGTTTATTTAGGCTTAGTCACAATATGAAAACTACCATTACGACTTGAAAAAGATGATGTAAAGGAAGAACTTTTGTAGAAGTTTAAATCACGCGTATTATATAGTTCATAACATAGTAACTTATACACTGTCTTATGTATTAATTTATTAGTTTCTTTTTAAGTCTTTTTTATGCTGCACACACACACACACCTGTTAGTGACTAGTGGGCCAAGACCAAGGGTTAGTGGGCCAAACGACCCACCACTGTATATGTTTAATTAAAAGCCTGAACTGAATGGCATTAGAATGACTGAGTAATGGTGGGCTCCCAAGTTTTTTTCTGTTTCAGTTTGTGTCCCAAGTTTTGCGTTTCAGTTTGTGTCCCACCGAGTTTTGTGTTTCAGTTGGTGTCCCGAGTTTTTGTGTTTCAGTTTATGTCCCGAGTTTTGTGTTTCAGTTGGTGTCCCACCGAGTTTTGTGTTTCAGTTGGTGTCCCGAGTTTTTGTGTTTCATTTTGTGATGCAGGAGGAGTTCGTAGTCTGTATAAGCGGCTGGGATTATAAGCCGTGTGTGTGTGTTGGGGGGGGCGTGTGTCAGGTGTAAGCTGTGGGCGGTAGAGGCTGGCCGAGCGTTGTTATGTAATGGTCTAGTACCATTCGAAATGTATAACCCCCCCCCCCCCTTTGGCCAGTGAGTATGTAAGATGGACTGGATCTTGTAGTGATGCATCAATGACATGGTGATACATATGTGTTTCTCCTTTCTCTCAGTGGTGATTGTCGGAGTTCGTTTTGAAACGCGATTTTTATTGATAGTTTCGGAACTTGTTTGGTAGGTGCAGTGAGGCGAAGCAAAGCTTAGCTAAACTGCATTGGAGATACATATGGTAAGGTTATGCATATATAATCGCTCTCTCGTCGCTTACGGTGAGGGATATGGTTATTTTTGTATGAATCTGGAGATCGCTGGATATCTTGAGGTAGGGTTGGTGAATGGCTCAGTGATGGAGCTTCAGCGGAACGTTAGCTAGGCTTGGGTTAGCGAGCTACTGGCCCAACCAACCTATGGAGGTCGTGTAACATTGGCCCCGGTGTGTGTGTGTGTGTCGGCAGAAAATACGAGGATGGTTGAGGAATTTTACTCTGGTCTGCATCGTGATGTTAGCAAGGGCAGAGGGAAGACTTTCTTCTCTTTGTCGTGATATCTGGAGGACAGGGGAACAAACTTTTATCTGTTATGATATTAGGGGGGCAAGAGCACAGTTCTGTCTGTGGGATACCACAGGGGCAGGGGGAACACACTCTTGTCTCTGAATTCCCTATTGTGTAGTTCATGCTCATGGAAGTAATAGGTGTAAACATACCGCAGGACCCCTTGCATTTGGGGCGCTGGCAGATTTGAGGCTGCGCTGCAATCAGAAGCAGGGATATAGTCGTCTCCTTGGAAGCAGCACGTTCTGTGGTGTACTAGAGTAAAACTAGGGTACGGAAACGGTTGTGGATATGGGAATTAGGTTGTTAGGACGGTTGTGAGAGATACAAGATTGGTTCTGCCAAAGAAAACGATCGTTGCGTTCAAGATGTAAACATACGTGTCTTAACCATGAGGCTGTACGATCAGTAATGTCATTAGACGAACACAATGTCGTCATGAAGTAGTTAAAACCCTGGAAATAGTGACAGATTTCATTCTGTGTTGCTTGAATGGGGGAAAGGGGGGGGGGAGTCCGTTTTGAGTGGTGAATAACATTTTTGGAATTTGAGATAAAACTCTTGTGATCTTCGTCTCTTTTCCTTCAGCTTTAGGATGCCCGTTTGTTTGCGCTAATCAAAAGTACTTTTTTTTTATGTGTTTTTATGATGAATTTGATAGATGCTTCAGACGGGGTCAAGAGATGCAGATGATCCTGCTGTTGTACTGGGTTAAATTATTCGACAGGTAACCGGTCTATGTACCGGAGACTCATTCGGCAGGTGTTGGTCATTGTACCGGGAATGCGTATAGCAGGCACCGTTCATTGTACTGGGAAGGACTTCAGCCTTTACCTGCTTCTTATATGTTTAAACCGAGGCAGTGGACCCTATAAATGTTTACACTGAGGCAGTAGACCCCTCTAAATTTTTACAACGAGGCAGTAGACCCCTTTGAATGTTTACAGTGAGGCAGTAGACCTCTTTAAATGTTTACAGTGAGGCAGTAGACCCCTTTAAGTGTTTACAGCGAGGCAGTAGACCCCTTTAAATGTTTACAGCGAGGCAGTAGACCCCTCTAAATTTTTACAACGAGGCAGTAGACCCCTTTAAATGTTTACAGCGAGGCAGTAGACTTCTTTAAATGTTTACAGCGAGGCAGTAGACCCCTTTCAATGTTTACAGTGATGCAGCAGACCCCTTTAAGTGTTTATAGTAAGACGCTGTACCCTATAATTGTTTACACTGTGGCAGTAGACCCTTTTAAATGTTTATACTAAGCCAGTGTACCTCCTTTGAATATCAACACAGGCAAGTGTACCCCTTTAAACTTTTACACTGAGGCAATTTTCGCCTGAGTTGTTTCAGTACTGAGGCAGAGTATCCCTTTAAATGTTTACACTAACTAATGTATTCCCCTTATATGTTAACACAAATTACATGCCCGAGCCTCATCTCTCTCTCTCTCTCTCTCTCTCTCTCTCTCTCTCTCTCTCTCTCTGTATCCACTTTTATGACTAAATATTTTTGTCTCCTGTCATTTTCACGACTTCATTTATCATTTGATGGTTCAGCATGAATTAAATAGTGGGGGGAAGGGGGGGGGGCAGGGCCTTTGTAGTTATTTATCTTGGGTAATTGGTTATCGAGTGTCGTGGATGTCGCTTTATCAGTGACATAGCTTCATTACCGGGAACGGTAAAAAAAAAAAATATATATATCGTCGTTTAATGATGGATGGAATTACCGTGATATCCTCTGTTGCGCAAGGGGAAGAACGGCTGGAACTTGGACTGCTGCGTATAACGTACTGCGTATTACGTATACCCGGGGGTGGGGGGAGGAGGAGGAGGTCAGTTCGTGACGCAGGTTGCTTGACGCGCGCGCGGGAGAGAGAGAGAGAGAGAGAGAGAGAGAGAGAGAGAGAGAGAGAGAGAGAGAGAGAGAGAGATACTACGTACATACTGGTTCTGCCGTCCGGTATTAATACGCAGGTGGCGCGCGCGCGCGGGCGGCGTCAGTCTGTGCGATGGCCGTTGGGTTTTGAGTTGGGGGGGGTTGTTGGAGGGAGGGAAAAGGGGAGAGGTGGAGGAGGAGGAGGAGGAGGAGGGCAGGTTTGTGAGCGCCATAACCCACGTAATCTAGTTAAATCCAGTTAGTGAGGCCAACTGTGAAGGAGCTAACTCCCGCCCTTCCCTCCAGTCTCTCTCTCTCTCTCTCTCTCTCTCTCTCTCTCTCTCTCTCTCTCTCTCTCTCTCTCTCTCTCTCTCTCTCCTCGCCCACCTGGAGTGCTGGTGGCGGTGGCGGGGGGAGCTTAGGTGTGTTCAGGAAGATAGGTCGAATGCAGGAAGGTGATGGGTCGATTGCAGGAAGGTGATGGGTCGAGTGGTGGATGGTGACGGGTCGATTGTAGGAAGATGACGGGTCGATTGTAGGAAGGTGATGGGTCGATTGCAGGAAGGTGATGGGTCGATTGCAGGAAGGTGATGGGTCGATTGCAGGAAGGTGATGGGTCGAGTGGTGGATGGTGACGGGTCGATTGTAGGAAGGTGATGGGTCGAGTGGTAGATGGTGACGGGTCGAGTGCTGGATGGTGATGGGTCGATTGCAGTAAGGTGATGGGTCGATTGCAGGAAGGTGATGGGTCGAGTGGTGGATGGTGACGGGTCGAGTGCTGGATGGTGATGGGTCGATTGCAGGAAGGTGATGGGTCGATTGCAGGAAGGTGACGCGTCGAGTGCTGGATGGTGACGGGTCGAGTGTCATGAGGCAGTCAAATGCACCGGCATCGACTTTGTGTCATAGGATCTGGTGTGTGTGTGTGTTTCTGTTCCAAGCTTACACGCGATAGATAGTGACACTGCTGGTCCTGTGTTGTTAACGACCTTGTTTGACCTCCACCTGCCGAACCTGACCCAGGTCACGGCCTGTTTGATGGTCTGTTAGTTACCAGTGACCTTGAGGAAGGAAGTGTAGATAGTTTTGGTTGTTATGAAGCGTCGCTGCTGCTGCTGTTTGTGTGTGTGTGTAGGAGGGAGGTAGCCATGGTGTGTGTAGGAGGGAGGTAGCCATGGTGTGTGTAGGAGGGAGGTAGCCATGGTGTGTTTTGGAGGGAGGTAGCCATGGTGTGTGTAGGAGGGAGGTTGTCATAGTGTGTGTAGGAGGGAGGTTGTCATAGTGTGTGTAGGAGGGAGGTAGCCATGGTGTGTGTAGGAGGGAGGTAGCCATGGTGTGTTTTGGAGGGAGGTAGCCATGGTGTGTGTAGGAGGGAGGTTGTCATAGTGTGTGTAGGAGGGAGGTTGTCATAGTGTGTGTAGGAGGGAGGTTGTCATAGTGTGTGTAGGAGGGAGGTTGTCATAGTGTGTGTAGGAGGGAGGTTGCCATGGTGTGTGTAGGAGGGAGGTTGTCATAGTGTGTGTAGGAGGGAGGTTGTCATAGTGTTTGTAGGAGGGAGGTTGCCATGGTGTGTGTAGGAGGGAGGTTGTCATAGTGTGTGTAGGAGGGAGGTTGCCATGGTGTGTGTAGGAGGGAGGTTGTCATAGTGTGTGTAGGAGGGAGGTTGTCATAGTGTGTGTAGGAGGGAGGTTGCCATGGTGTGTGTAGGAGGGAGGTTGTCATAGTGTGTGTAGGAGGGAGGTTGTCATAGTGTGTGTAGGAGGGAGGTAGCCATATGGTTCGGTTGTGAAGAAAAGAGGGAAAAGTTAGTTCAACTTTCGTACACAAATGATCACAAAGTGTGTACAGTCTCAACACGCACACACACACACACTCACACACACACACACACACACACACACACACACACACACACACACACACACACACACACACACACGCGCGCGCACAATGCAATGGAGATTTCTCAAGCGTAATTGATGCTTTTTCTCGTTCCCATTTTGAATTACGTTCCAGATTTGATGCATCATGGAAATTGATTGATCCGTTGGCCCATAGACGTACGCCTGCTGAAGAAAATGTCCATTGCCATTATAGGGAGAGGGTATTTCTTTTTTTTTTTTTTTTTTTTTGTAACCTGACGTTCATCAAGCTAATGAGATGAGAAGGTTATGATACAGTGGACCAACACCTCACACGTCTTTGTCCAGTGATGTAGAGGTGGGTCGAGTGTCGAGGGGAGGGGGTGTCGAGTGACCGGGGGCAGGGGGAGGGGAGTCCGACGGGGTATATATATATAGAGAGAGAGAGAGAGGGGGGGGGGAGGAGAGTCGGAGGGAAGGGGAAAGGGGATCGAGTGATGGGGAGAGATGAGTGATGGAGAGAGGGGACCGAGTGCTGGGGAGAGGGGATCGAGTGATGGGGAGAGGAGATCGAGTGATGGGGAGAGGGGATCGAGTGATGGGGAGAGAGGAGTCTAGTGATGGGGAGAGGTGGATCGAGTGATAGGGAGAGGGGGATCTAGTGATGGGGAGAGGAGATCGAGTGCTGGGGGAGACGATGCGAGGGACGGGAAGATGGTGTCAAGTAATGGGGAGAGGGGTCAAGTGATGGGGAGAGGGGGGATCGAGTGATGGGGAGAGGGGTCGAATGATGTGGAGAGGGGGATCGAGTGATGGGGGAGAAGACCACCTCTTGTATTCCATCAAAGGTCGTCATCAGGACTATAGTACAGTGAGTGATATACACGTAACTCAGTGTAGGTATATGTCTGTTGAACACGTACACACACACACACACACACACACACACACACACACACACACACACAGAGAGAAAGAGAGAGAGAGAGAGAGATGTCATTATACATTACACAAGTCCTCCCTCATGCATGACGTAGGCAAGATGAATTCACGTTGTTTAATGTCTGAATGTTACGTGTTATCCCTGGCAACCTTATACTCTCACTCCCTCCTTCACTCACCACCCATGCCTCATACACCCTCATCCCTGCCTCATACACCTTCATCCCTGCCTCATACACACTCATCCCTGCCTCATACACCCTCATCCCTGCCTCATACACCCTCATCCCTGCCTCATACACCTTCATCCCTGCCTCATACACCTTCATCCCTGCCTCATGCACCTTCATCCCTGCCTCATACACCTTCATCCCTGCCTCATACACCCTCATCCCTGCCTCATACACCTTCATCCCTACCTCATACACCTTCATCCCTACCTCATACACCTTCATCCCTGCCTCATACACCCACATCCCTGCCTCATACACCACCCCTGCCTCATACACCCTCATCCCTGCCTCATACACCCTTATCCCTGCCTCATACACCCTCATCCCTGCCTCATACACCCTCATCCCTGCCTCATGCACCTTCATCCCTGCCTCATACACCCTCATCCCTGCCTCATACATCTTCATCCCTCCCTCACACACCCTCCTCTCACTCGACACACACTCTGTCGTCCAGCCCACGAGGGAGTGGAATTTAAAAGGTGTAGGCACTAAGATCCGTAGCTTCAGGGAGTACAGCTTTTAAAGATTCCCTCCCTCGCTGCCTGGCGACGATAGGGGCCACCATCACTGATCATATTCCCTTGAGTCTGACAGTATACACCGTACCTGCTGTACCTGGGGGAGGGTGTACCGTCGTCCCCCTCTCAAACAGCTGCACCATGCGTACCGCATCTATGTCTCCTTCCCCTGTGGCAGCATGGGGTAGCGGCCGATGCTTATACTGTACGATAAGTTTGTTCTCAGGACTGACTAGTAGTGTTGGACGCTGGTGTGGGCTGCGCGGGGCCAGATCCTGTACGTCACACGTCGGACTGAGGGAGAGGAGTTACAGGCCTTGCTGTACCTCTCCTGAGCTCAGGGAAATACCTCTCCTGTAATATGGTGCTTGTAACGTTGTTGGCTTGGGGTATTACTAGAAGCTGTTTACGAGAAAGTTAAACTAACAGCGTTACTTATATATATATATATATATATATATATATATATATATATATATATATATATATATATATATATATATGTTTCCTTGCGCTACCTCGCAAACGCGGGAGACAGCGACAAAGCAAATATATATATATATATATATATATATATATATATATATATATATATATATATATATATATATATATATATTTATATTTCTATGAGTCCATGGGGAAATGAAACACGATAAGTTCCCAGTGCACTTTCGTGTAATAATCACATCATCAGGAGAGGTACAAGACAAATATGTCATATATATATATATATATATATATATATATATATATATATATATATATATATATATATATATATATATATATATATATATATATTATCCCTGGGGTAGGTGAGCTGCCAGGAGTGAACCAGTAACGCAGTTTCTGAGAAGAGAGAAAGGAGAAAGACAGAGAGAGAGAGAGAGAGAGAGAGAGAGAGAGAGAGAGAGAGAGAGAGAGAGAGAGAGAGAGAATAACGTTTCCTTATACTTACGCAGCCATTCATATAAACATACCCAGTCATGACAGGTATTACACAACTGGGAGGTTGTGATGATTGCCGTTGACCCGATCGTACAAGAGCTTGAGACCTAAGATGACCTGGACATCACCGAACCTTTGGATGGGCACAGAGGTGAGGCCCATCTAGATGTGCAGGGATATTTATAGAGGAAATAGTGTGGTGTATACATAATGCCCTTGTGTGTGTGTGTGTGTGTCCTCAGGGGTGGCTGAGGGAGGCCAGGCCGGGGTACGACAGTGTCATATTACGTGACCTCAGCCAGTGTCATCAGGCAGGCTCAGCAAGAGAGGACCACTGGGAAATTGGCCGCTAAATGTTTAATTAAAGGGTGTATCGCTGGCAGGTCACTCCATTACTGTGAGCAGTGTCACTCTCGCGCTCCATCCTCCTCCTCCTTCTCCTTCGGCAGCACTTGTTACCCTCGCTAACAATGGTGGAGTGTGTTGGTGACCAGGGTGAGGGTGCTGGTGACCAGGGTGAGGGTGCTGGTGACCAGGGTGAGGGTGCTGGTGGTCATGGTGAGGGACTGGTGGCCAGGTTGAGGGTGCTGGTGACCAGGGTGAGGGTGCTGGTGACCAGGGTGAGGGTGCTGGTGGTCATGGTGAGGGACTGGTGGCCAGGGTGAGGATGCTGGTGGTCAGGGTGAGGGTGCTGGTGATCAGGGTGAGGGACTGGTGACCAGGGTGAGGGACTGGTGGCCAGGGTGAGGGTGTTGGTGGCCAGGGTGAGGGGCTGGTGGCCAGGTTGAGGGTGCTGGTGGTCAGGGTGAGGGTGCTGGTGGTCATGGTGAGGGTGCTGGTGATCAGGGTGAGGGTGCTGGTGATCAGGGTGAGGGTGCTGGTGATCAGGGTGAGGGTGCTGGTGATCAGGGTGAGGGTGCTGGTGGCTAGGGTGAGGGTGCTGGTGGCTAGGATGAGGGGCTGGTGACCAGGGTGAGGATGCTGGTGGCTAGGGTGAGGGTATGGTAGGCAGGTGTTTGTGGCCCTACAGGTCTCTACCAGGTCTTGGTGTAGTATCTGACCTGGTCTCCACCAGGTCTTTATGTGATCCCTGACCTGGCTTCACAGGTCTCCAACAGGTCAGGTTGTGGCACATAACCTGGTCTCACAGGTCTCCCCAGGTGCAGGTCTCCCCATGTGCAGGTCTTCCTCAGGTGCAGGTCTCCCCAGGTGCAGGTCTTTCCAGGTGCAGGTCTCCCCCAGGTGCAGGTCTCCCCGGGTGCAGGTCTCCCCAGTTGTAGGTCTGCCCAGGTGCAGGTCTCCCCAGGTGCAGGTCTCCCCAGTTGTAGGTCTCCCCAGGTGCAGGTCTCCCCAGGTGCAGGTCTTTCCAGGTGCAGGTCTCCCCCAGGTGCAGGTCTCCCCGGGTGCAGGTCTCCCCAGTTGTAGGTCTGCCCAGGTGCAGGTCTCCCCAGGTGCAGGTCTTCCCAGTTGTAGGTCTCCCCAGGTGCAGGTCTCCCCAGGTGCAGGTCTTTCCAGGTGCAGGTCTCCCCCAGGTGCAGGTCTCCCCGGGTGCAGGTCTCCCCAGTTGTAGGTCTCCCCAGGTGCAGGTCTCCCCAGGTGCAGGTCTCCCCAGTTGTAGGTCTCCCCAGGTGCAGGTCTCCCCCAGGTGCAGGTCTCCCCCAGGTGCAGGTCTCCCCCAGGTGCAGGTCTCCCCAGTTGTAGGTCTCCCCAGGTGCAGGTCTCCCCCAGGTGCAGGTCTCCCCAGTGGTAGGTCTCCCCAGGTGCAGGTCTCCCCCAGGTGCAGGTCTCCCCCAGGTGCAGGTCTCCCCAGGTGCAGGTCTCCCCAGGTGCAGGTCTCCCCCAGGTGCAGGTCTCCCCCAGGTGCAGGTCTCCCCCAGGTGCAGGTCTCCCCACAGGAAGCGGGACCAGAGTGATGGAGGCACTAGTGCCTCCAGCCATCCCTGCATGAAGACAGTCCTCGTCTTTCACCTTCACTGCCGTAGCCCCAGTCTTTTTACCATCCCTCCTCCCCAACATGTCACCCTGTATGACGCTGCATGACAAGTGTTCCGACCTACATGTCAACTGGCATCCCTGTCTCTCTCTCTCTCTCTCTCTCTCTCTCTCTCTCTCTCTCTCTCTCTCTCTCTCTCTCTCTCTCTCTCTCTCTCTCTCTCTCTCTCGCGTCTAAGGTTTTCCCTTCTCCGTGATGAGGGACGAGTCTGTAGCCTCCCTTGGCCCGTCTGTTCGCCGATTCGCCCGTCCGCCCCTCCGTCTGCCCCTCCGTCTGCGTTTAAGGTGTCGTCGCCTCACGTACACGTCGTATGTATATAGTCTCGGGGGGTCGTTGTTATATTGTCGTCTTCTGCGCCTTGTTGCTCTGTCGTTCCCAGACACAGTCGTCCCCTGGTCGACATAGGGTCACGTGTTGTACCCCAGTCGTCCCCTGGGGGTCGTCGTGCCACAGTCGTCCCATCTAGGTCGTCGGGTCGTTCCTTGCCAGGGTCGTCGTGTGGTGGTACACCAAGACTCCAGGAGGAGTCACAAATTGGGCAAGAGGTCCCTGCTGGCGGCGTCGTCGTTGTCCCACCCTCCCGCCCTGACCTTGGCCCCGTGCTATCCTCAGGAGTAATGACCCGGTCATCTCACAGCTTCACCTTTAACCTTAAGCCCGACATCCGCCATGGACATCATCCCCACGACCTGGGATGATGAATTTGACCTATCCCTGGGGGTAATTTGCCTTGACCTCTGACTTCACCTGGTGACCTTTGACCTCCTGCCTGCAGCCCAAAGCTGGACATCGATATCGGCACTTGGCGTGACCTAACCACCCATCTCAGTCCTCAGTCCTCGGCCATTAGCATACCCTCCAGCTTTCACCTCCGTCCTTGACCTGACCTTAGACCCTCGTCCAGTTGACCGGTATCCTTCACGAACCTGTTGTTTGACCTCATTCACCTGCGTGATGACAGGATCACTTGTCGACTTGTACCAGACTTGTACCAGCCATTTTCATCGTCCCCATCAACCAGGGACCCTGACCTTGGACGCCACTTAACCCTGAACTTCTCCTGAGCCTGACCTTTGACCTAAGCCGGGGCGATCATCCAGTAGCATTGACCTTTGCTCCATTTCGTCCCGCTTTGCCAAACGCATCGCATCGCTCAGGTGTTGGAGGTGCGAGTTGTAACCCAACGCAGTGATTCCTCCCAGTGTTTCTTCTTAAGAACTGCGCGCGTCGCTCTTGTCGACATTTCAGCTGAAACGTGACCCCCCCCCAAGGACGCTTCAGTTCAGGACCACCGAACTGCACCAGAGAATGTGTAGATCCTTATCAGTAGTGGGGGGGGGGGGGTCATGATATCGTAAAGTCTGATGGTATGATAATAAGCCTCAGACCTACGATCAGGGGGTGGTATGGTGGCCTGAATTGCACCACCCCCCCCCAAGACCAGGTGATCCTAGTGTGTGAGTTACGGTTACTCCTGAAGGCGCCGTAACTCTGCCTGAAACTGAAAGCCGCTGCTGCTCCACGCTCGAGATAACCCTGGGCTGACACGTGCGTGTGATAACAGGAGTCTGGCGATGATAACCGAGTGAGAGACTGATAAACTCCCCGTACCTACGCGAGGTTTATCTGATGGTGGACCAATACGTGCATTGCTTCTCCTATTCTGGCTGAACTCGCTGCCCCTCACACACTCATAACCTTTCCTTCACACCCTCATAACCTTCCATCACACCCTCATAACCTTCCCTCACACCCTCATAACCTTCCCTCACACCCTCATAACCTTTCCCTCACACTCATAACCATCCCTCACACCCTCATAACCTTCCTTCACACCCTCATAACCTTCCCTCACACCCTCATAACCTTTCCCTCACACCCTCATAACCTTCCCTCACACCCTCATAACCTTTCCCTCACACCCTCATAACCTTTCCCTCACACCCTCATAACCTTCCCTTACACCCTCATAACCTTTCCCTCACACCCTCATAACCTTCCCTTACACCCTCATAACCTTTCCTCACACCCTTATTACCTTCCCTCACACCCTTATTACCTTCCTCACACCCTCATAACCTTTCCCTCACACCCTCACAACCTTCCCTCACACCCTCATAACCTTTCCCTCTCACCCTCATAACCTTCCCTCACACCATCACAACCTTTCCCTCACACCCTCACAAACATCCCTCACACCCTCATAACCTTCCCTCACAACCATCCCTCACACCCTCACAACCTTTCCCTCTCACCCTCATAACCTTCCCTCACACCCTCACAACCTTCCCTTACACCCTCACAACCATCCCTCACACCCTCACAACCTTTCCCTCTCACCCTCATAACCTTCCTTCACACCCTCATAACCTTCCCTCACACCCTCATAACCTTTCCCTCACACCCTCATAACCTTTCCCTCACACCCTCATAACCTTTCCTCACACCCTTATTACCTTCCCTCACACCCTTATAACCTTCCCTCACACCCTCATAACCTTTCCCTCACACCCTCATAACCTTTCCCTCACACCCTCATAACCTTTCCTCACACCCTTATTACCTTCCCTCACACCCTCATAACCTTTCCCTCACACCCTCATAACCTTTCCTCACACCCTTATTACCTTCCCTCACACCCTTATAACCTTCCCTCACACCCTCATAACCTTTCCCTCACACCCTCATAACCTTTCCCTCACACCCTCATAACCTTTCCTCACACCCTTATTACCTTCCCTCACACCCTTATAACCTTCCCTCACACCCTCATAACCTTTCCCTCACACCCTCACAACCATCCCTCACACCCTCATTACCTTTCCTCCCTCCTCATTATGGGTCTCCTCATACCTCACCAATATGTGCCTCCTGGGGCCACGCTCCACGTACCCGTCCCGTCCCGTCCCGTCCCATCCCGTCCCGTCCTGTCCCGTCTGTTCCACCATACCGTCTCAGGACTCGGTCGTCACTCGCTCTTGTCTCCACCTCGTCTCTGGTTCTGTACATTCCACGTCTCGGTATCCGGACACGACCATTCGGATACGAAAATCTTCCATGTTTCCCTTTTTAGAACAGAGCCGAATTCTTTCCCATTGCAAGACGGGATTGGCTGACCTGTGCTTCTTCCTTGACCTGGACGACACGACCCCCAGACCGTGATGGGGATGGTCCCTGACCCTGAACCGTAAAGTCACAGGTCACGCCCGTCATCTCCAAGGGTCATATACCTTCATACTTGTGGGGTGTGCCTTTGTGTTCGTGGGTCACGCCTTCGTGTTCGAGGGTCGTGCCTTCCTCCTGCTCTGGGGGGGTCGTACCTTCCTGCCTAAGGGTTTCCGAAAGAGGAAGTTAGGAAAACAGCGTGATAACGTCGTGGTAAAGTTACGACAGTTTGGCTGGAAACGTCGTAAGAACGTAACTAACAACGAGATAAGAGCGAGGACGTAAGTTACTGGTACGAGCTGGACGTATACAGAGAAGGTGGACGTGTGTGTGTGTGTGTGTGTGTGTGTGTGTGTGTTTGTGTACGTCAGGGTAAAACACTGTACGTATCAGGGCGAAGCAGACGGGTATGTATATGCTTATGTGTGTGTGTGTGTATGTGTGTGTGTGTGTGTGTGTGTGTGTGTGTGTGTGTGTGTAAGTGAAGACTCAAACACTGGTGAAATATTTGTTTGCAACTTGTTTGTACCGTGTGTGGCGAGGGGTCTGTGTCAGCGTGGGAGGGCTGGCTGTTCCCAGGCGAAGATGCAACACATTCTTCCAAGGCTGTGTCTGCCAGAGTCTCAGAATTCCAGGATGACGCCATTAGATAAAGATACACACGTGAATATCTTTTTCTTTGTGATATTTAAGATATCTTAGTTGTTCTTGAGAGACATGTAGAGGACGCGAGCATGGCTGAGGGAGGTGTGGTCAGGTATAGAGTGAGTAGAATTCACACCAGTCTTGTGTTATATGGGTTTCTACACACCTCTAGTGTCCCCCCAACCAACTGGGTCAGTTCGAGCAGTTTTCCGGCATTGCCACACACACACACACACACACACACACACACACACACACACACACACATTGTTGTATAATTTGACCTGTGTCCCAGCACTGGTGCCACCTTTAAGTTCGTACGTGCCCTGAAATTCAAAAACGTTCCGTCGATAGTTTCATTGTTGCGTCGAAAGCCGAAATAACAGAGCTGATAACAAGTCTCGTTGGTTGTGAATGGAGCCGAGTTGGTGGCGATGGTGGCATTATTATTATTATTATTATTATTATCATTATTATTATTATTATTATTATTATTACAGCGGGGCGCACCTGCTGTGTGACCCTCTATCGGGTAAGGCTTTTCCTATGATACGCCTGCGAAATGGGATCGTTCCACTGTGAATTACTGTACCGCAGGTCACCACCTCCCTGCCACAGTGCCCTCGCGGGTTCAAGTGAGGCGAGTGCTGAACAGTGAACGGTGAAGCTTTGGTTCACTGCCTTGTGTGCCACAAAGACCTATTGAGTTGGTCCTCCTATATTGTTCAGGGAGGTTCACAGTCTTCCGTCTGTTTTCATTTGAGATCGTTTCTTCTCGAGTCGTACGTCCAGTGTTGTATAGAGTGAGTTAGATAATCATTGGGTGTGACTTATACATCCCCAGTTGCAGGAATGGCCAATTTCTGGACCGAGAAAATGCCGATTTCGGGACCAATTCCTCCGTGGGAGTGCATGGTTCTCATGGAGATGGCTGGCTGGGATTAAGGTGGTGCAGACGTGTGTGTTGGGGACGGAGTGGCGGGAGGGAATGAAGGGTTCCTCAGTAACTTCTAAGTCCCCCGAAGGAAGAGTTGAGATTAATTGAAATTTCCAGCCCTCCTTTTTGGGAGATATATATATATATATATATATTTCCGGGAAAGTTAATGTATTTGATATACCGTTTTGCCTTCAAGGATGTAGATGTGCATGATGATTGTCTACATATGCACGTAATGCACCACTTATGTCACCAGAGGCGGTCGTCCTTGTAGCCCTCCTGAAGAGGGATTACGTTAACGTTGTTCGTGGGTGGAGGCAGTTGAGTTGTCAGGTCTCACACACACACACACTGCCTGACAGAGGGAAGGAGACTAAAGGCAGCTTGCTACTCTTCACCACCCACCACCACCACCACCCCTTGCCTGAGGTAGCCACGAAGGCCATCGAGGCACACACACACACACACACACACACACACACACACACACACACACACACACACACACACTAGATACGCAGTCTCATTAGCATAGCTCACCCTGATTATTACGTTGCCCGATCTCATGGCTGCCAGCAGTAGGTCAGCGAGAGAGAGCCGGCACTGCACTTCGGTTATATAAAGTATAAATATTGATGGGCGTGGAGTGTGTGTGTGAGGCATGGCCCGGTGCGCGGCGACCGTGTGTGTGTGTGTGTGTGTGTGTGTGTGTGTGGCGGCCCTGGACGGCTGCAAGCCAGAGAGAGAGAGAGAGAGAGAGAGAGAGAGAGAGAGAGATCGACCCGTGCCATTGTCCTTGAACCGCCACCCTCGAAACCTTCTTTGATCCGTTCCTCTCCATTTGATCTTCTAGTTTTGCTTGACTTGGGTGTAACTCATTTGCATAATGCTCCTGCACTCATTGTTTGCTCTGCTTTGCCCCCTGGGGGGGTCCGGGGGGGTAATCAGGCGAGATAACTCAGCCCTGGAGTTCCTCAAACCGACGCACTCATTCTCCCCGGCAAGAGAAAGACTCTCTCCTTCGTAGCCTCCGTCGACGTGCACGCGGTGTTATGCCTCCTCCCGCATGCGTCTCGTTCGTGTGCTCCTCGCACACTGTGTGTGAGAGTGGTGCTCACCGATTATTATTATCATTATTATCATTATCATTTTTGATTATGTTCTCACATGGCCATAGGTAGTACACCGTGCATGTAGTTACGTGGCCCGATGCTTGTGTAGGGGGTGTAAGGGGATAGCGCCAAACCCTCTTATCCCAAAGCGAAGCAACGTTTGTGCTTGAAGGGTCGCAAGGTCGTGCTCATAGGTCATGGCAGTCGTGTTCAAGGGTCGTGTCGTCGCTCTCGGTGGGTCATGTGGTCGGTCTGGAAGGGTCGTACCGTCGTGATCAAGGGTCGTCACGGTCGTGTTCAAGGGTCGTCACGGGCGTGTTCAAGGGTCGTACAGTCGTGATCAAGGGTCGTCACGATCGTGTTCAAGGGCCGTCACGGGCGTGTTCAAGGGTCGTACCGTCGTGCTCAAGGATGGCACTGTCGTGTTCAAGGGTCGTATCGTCGTGCTCAAGGACGGCACTGCCGTGTTCAAGGGTTGTCACGGGCGTGTTCAAGGGCTGTACCGTCGTGCTCCGGGGCTTAACCAAGCGGCGGGGGGCTGGGGGATCTCGGGGACGACGTCAGCGAACTACAGCGCCGCCGTGAGTACAAGGCGACCAGCACATGGACGTCTGTGGTCAAGGGAGGGGAACGACTCGACAAGTGCTGCTGGGGGGAGTGGGAGGATATGCTGGCAGAGAAGGTGAGGATGTGGGGACTCGGTGTGTGGGTGGGTGGGTCATTCCATTGGTTCCCAGGTGCGGGGAAGCCTCCAGCTGGGCAGGTGCCGTTGGCCAACATATTGTCAGAAGGCATTTCTGAGGGGGGGACTTTGTGGTGGTAATGGCATCTGGGCTATAAAGAGGAGTTGAGATGAAGGAGAAGGAGGCGTGATATTAGCAAGGACACGGAAGTACTGAAGCTTCTACGAGAGTTTTTTGTTATATATTTTTTTTTTTTTTTTGTGTGTGTGTGTAAGGAGGCAGAATATTTTCTTTAATACACTCATTGTTAAAGACCAGTGCATATATATATTATACTTATTGTGTCGCTGTCTCCCGCGTTAGCGAGGTAGCGCCAGGAAACAGACGAAAGAATGGCCCAACCCACCCACATACACACATATGTATATACATGCACGCCCACACACCCACATATACATTTCAACGTATACATACATAGACATATTTATATATGCACATGTACATATTCATACTTGCTTCGTTCATCCATTTACGTCGCCACCCCGCCACACACACACACACACACACACACACACACACACACACACACACACACACACACACACACACACACACACACATATTCCTATGAGTCCACGGGGAAATGAAACACGATAAGTTCCCAAGTGCAGTTTCGTGTAATGATCACATCATCAGTGTTTAAGGGAGAACAAACGTTTTCGTGGTCCAGATGATTGCCAGATAAACGTTCCCACACAGAAGATGAGCCTGGTGTTCACAGGGTGGACTTATCATCTCATCATGGTGACATACTCAAGCGCTCCTCCCTCT
>NC_092265.1:22455632-22465632 GCF_036320965.1 Panulirus ornatus
ACTGTAGGTACCCCTCTGTTGATGGTACTGTAGACTACTGTAGGTACCCCTCTGTTGATGGTACTGTAGACTACTGTAGGTACCCCTCTGTTGATGGTACTGTAGGCTACTGTAGGTACCCCTCTGTTGATGGTATGTAGACTACTGTAGGTACCCCTCTGTTGATGGTACTGTAGGCTACTGTAGGTACCCCTCTGTTGATGGTACTGTAGGCTACTGTAGGTACCCCTCTGTTGATGGTACTGTAGGCTGCTGGAGGTACCTTTCTTGATGATGTAGAGTACGTGGTACCTAGGTACCCCACTTTTGGTCGTGCCCAAGACTACAGAAGTTACAGTTTGTCCATGTCTGGTTTCGCTTCATATGTGATTTTGTATCCGGCTGCCCCCCGTTGTATGTCCGGTTACCATTATCCGCAGTCCGGTGGCCGCAGGTGTACGTCCGGGTTTACCGTGGTTCTTCCGTCCGGCCAGTTTAAATGTGCATGTCAGTGGGTCAGTGATTTTGCATTCGATATCCAGCGTGGTTAGTTGGCCACAGATGCCCCTTAAACCACGACGGAACGACCCTTAAAACACGACGGAACGACCCTTGGACTACGACGGAACGACCCCAAGAGCACGAAGGAACGACCCTTAAAACACGACGGTACGACCCATGAACTACGACGGAACGACCCCCAAAGCACGACGGAACGACCCCTAAAACACGACGGTACGACCCATGAACTACGACGGAACGACCCCGAAAGCACGACGGAACGACCCTTAAAACACGACGGAACGACCCTTGGACTACGACGGAACGACCCCCAGAACACGACGGACGACCCTTAAAACACGACACTACGACCCTTGAACTTCGACGGAACGACCCTTGAACCACGACGGTACGATCCTACCGACGACGCATGCGACCCTTGGCTATGATGGTAGGATCGTACCGTCTTGTTCAAGGATCGTACCGTCTTGTTCAAGGATCGTGCCATCTTGTTCAAGGATCGTACCGTCTTGTTCAAGGATCATACCATCTTGTTCAAGGATCGGACCATCTTGTTCAAGGATCGTACCATCTTGTTCAAGGATCGTACCGTCTTGTTCAAGGATCGTACCGTCTTGTTCAAGGATCGCACCATGTTGTTCAAGGATCGTACCGTCTTGTTCAAGGATCGTACCGTCTTGTTCAAGGATCGTACCGTCTTGTTCAAGGATCGTACCATCTTGTTCAAGGATCGTACCGTCTTGTTCAAGGATCGTACCGTCTTGTTCAAGGATCGTACCGTCTGGTTCAAGGATCGTACCGTCTGGTTCAAGGATCGTACCATCTTGTTCAAGGATCGTACCGTCTTGTTCAAGGATCGTACCATCTTGTTCAAGAATCGTACCGTCTTGTTCAAGGATCGTACCGTCTTGTTCAAGGATCGTACCGTCTGGTTCAAGGATCGTACCGTCTTGTTCAAGGATCGTACCGTCTGGTTCAAGGATCGTACCGTCTGGTTCAAGGATCGTACCGTCTTGTTCAAGGATCGTACCGTCTGGTTCAAGGATCGTACCGTCATGCTCAAGGAAGGAATTAAGAATGTCCTCGCTTGTGGCACCCAGAGCCACGAACGCTAACCCTGCCTTCAAGTCGCTCGTCGTTCGTCTCCTGAGGACGTCAAAACGACAGCTTGGCGTGTCGCCCCCACGTGAAGGCCCCGCGAATATGAAAACGACCAAATCGCTAGATTGTGTGGGTCTAGCGGCTGGCCACGCTAACTGCCACTGGTCTGTGGCCTCATTACAGGAACAGCTCGAGAGTGTTTGAGGCTCGGGGAAGTCATGTGTTGCCGGTGTTGCTTCCATGTGTTATTGCCTGTGTTGCGGGTGTTGCTTTCGTGTTATTGCCTGTGTTGCGGGTGTTGGTTCCTTTATTATTGTGGATTATTTTGCCTGTGTTGCGGGTGTTGCTTTCATGTATTATTGTGGAGTGTTTTGCCTGTGTTGCGGTGTGTTTCTCGTAGTATTGCTGATGGTTCACCTTCATTCTCTTCGTGGTGTTAACCCCCTCTTGTGTTGCGGGTGACGTTCCTCAGTGTCTCGCCGGTGTTTCTACCCCCGTATGTGTGTGTGTTGCTGGTGTTGCATTGCCAGGCCTCTGGGGGCCAGTCCATCTGGGCGCCGCTGACCGTAGACTATCATGTAGCTTCCACACACACACACACACACCCCCGAGCCGTTTTCCTTCTTTTGCTCTTCGTGTTTGTGGCTGGCGAGCGAGGCGTGTAATGCCCCTTGCCCCCTCCCCCGTTTTCTACCCATCCATTCCCTTGCCACTGTTAAGGGGGGAGGGGGGGGGGATGAAGGGAAGGGGGGTGAGGAGGACTTATGTAAATGTGGGGAGCTGGCGAATATCTTAGTGTGTGTGTGTGTGTGTGTGTGTGTGTGTGTCTGTGTGCCGGGGGGGGGGGGGCTCTCATCCAGATGGCGAGTTAGCCTCGTAAAGTAACTCGCCCGGGTATTTAAAGGCAGTATTGCCACACCCCCCCCCCTCCCTCACACCCCAACCCGCCCCCCCTTCTCCCCCTCCTCCCCCCCTCATCGCATTGCATTATTATTTTTCTCCATTAAGGACAGTCGCGCCGTTATGGGGGGGGGGGCCGCCCACGGTAACACTGTGGGGATTAGCTCCCCCCCCCCCCCCCGCGTCTCCCCCTTCCACGATGGGGGGGGTTGGGGAGAGATGGGTGGGGGGAGGGGGAAGGGTTGTGGTGGAGAGAACATGAAGAGGGATTCAATTAAGGCTGACATGCGAGATGGGAGAGGGAAGGGAAAGGGGGGGTTTTAGAATCTGGGATGACTTAACGGAATGGGTTGGTGATTTGAAGTATGGTTGACGTGTGTGGGATGGATTGGTGATTGGAAGTATGGCTGATGTATGGCATGGATTGGTGATTGGAAGTATGGTTGACGTGTGGGATGGATTGGTGATTGGAAGTATGGTTGACGTATGTGGCATGGATTGGTGATTGGAAGTATGGCTGATGTATGGCATGGATTGGTGATTGGAAGTATGGTTGACGTGTGGGATGGATTGGTGATTGGAAGTATGGTTGACGTATGTGGCATGGATTGGTGATTGGAAGTATGGCTGATGTATGGCATGGATTGGTGATTGGAAGTATGGTTGACGTGTGGGATGGAATGGTGATTGGAAGTATGGTTGGCGTGTGGGATGGATTGGTGATTGGAAGTATGGTTGGCGTGTAGGATAGATTGGTGATTAGAAGTATGGTTGACGTATGGCAAGGATTGGTGACTGGAATTATGATTATCGTATGGGATAAATTTGGGGTTGGAGTCAATGTGGAGATGGATAGGGTTCAATCTGATTGGAAATGAAGGAAGTGTGAAATAAGAATGACGTGGGATGTGGAATGAAGTGAGATTGTGGAATGGCATGGGAAGTGGAATGGGGCTAGAAAGGAGTGGGGGTATGTAATGGGGTTGCAGAATGGTGGGGTTGGTGTCCGGACACGGATGGTGAAGAGGGCGAAGATGGGAATGGAAATGAGATGGTAAAGAGGTGGACGAGAGCTAAAGAAAAGAAAAAAAATAAAGATAATTCATAAGGCTTTTAAATATGAGTTAGGACAAGGATTGTATGAGTCGAGGGTTGGAAGAAGAGTTATTATGTAGATGGAGTATACTGGCATTAGGTATGTAGATGGCGGATAGAGGAACGGACAGAGAGAGAGAGAGAGAGAGAGAGAGAGAGAGAGAGAGAGAGAGAGAGAGAGAGAGAGAGAGGATAAGGAGCCACAGGCCGGGGGTCTGCAGTAGGGAGCATTAGGGGCTGTGCTGCAGAACAGTTTAAGAAGACCCCCGGATAAGGGACTACGGAGTGTGTGGCCTCCAGCAGCCGGAACTTTAGGTATGGGTTAGTTATGGTGTGGGTAGCGAGGAGGAGGGGGTTGGGTAGGGCCGGTGGTGGAGAGTGTAACACTCCCTAGAGAGAGAGAGAGAGAGAGAGAGAGAGAGAGAGAGAGAGAGAGAGAGAGAGAGAGAGAGAGAGCGTTCTGACCTCCCCATGATCAGTAGGGCGCTTTTTTAATCTGTGTTGACCTGTCCCCCTCAGCGCACAGGAGGGAGCGGAGCTTGCCCGGAAAGGATATAGGGGTCAGTTGGACTGATGTTCCTTGATTGTATTGCTCATAATGGTTTTCGACGAAGGACAAAGAAGGCTGAATACATAAACTGAACGACCATATACAACCCTGGACGTTTGATGGTCGATACTTGGTCCTTCCTGCTCTTCACGTGCCCTTAAGACCCCAGAGGCTATTGGGGAAAATATCATTTACGATTGATGTATCGTAGAATCCTGGCGAAGACCAGTGGTAGGTGTGAGCCTGGGAGTGATTAAACATGTAATGTAGACAGGAAATTATTGGGGAATTAGGACACTAGGTCTAACAGTTTCCCAGCAGAGCCTAGAAGAACAGTAATTAACCCCCTGTGCCACAGGACACTGTGCTGGATGGTAATGGTTCATTGGTAACAGTGTCTCTAGGGTCGTTAGCAGTAAGGGTCGTTAAGGCCGCCACCTTCAGGTTTTTAGTTACCAATCGAAAGATAATCTTGAGCACCTGCTTCAGGTGTTCAAGATGGTTCTATGCCCACGTATAGCGTGACACAGGGAAGGCCATGGGCGTGGATGATGCGAGTGTGAATACATGATAGTCCACTCTATTGTAGACACGGCAGGTCCATGGACAGGCCATAGCCAAGTCTTTCCAGTGGTCCTCTGGAAATAACAATATGTTCGCTTGGAACAAAGATTTCCTGTCCTCCAGCCTGGAGGAGGCGAAGAAATCAACACAACGGGCGCCATAAGGCAGCGGGAGTGATGTCATGGCGAGGGCAGGGCGTCAGAGACGTGTGGGTGATGATGACAGGCGACCTCATCTCCAGGCACCAGGACAAAGGAAGTGTCGCATCCCCCGATGATGGCCGTAGATTGAGGACTTCGAAGACGCCAGAAGGAAGCCCCCAGTTGTGACCTAACGCCCTTCTCTGGCGACAAGGGACTACAGGAGAGGAGGTGTTGCTGACCTAGAATAGGTCCGGAGGTCCTTTACCGCGTATATCAGCTCAGGGAAAGACAGGAAGGTGCAGGTGAGGGAGGGTGATCGGTGAGGGGCATTGATGAAGTAGGTGAGGTGCTCAAGTAACCATTCCTCCCCTGTCACCAAACATCCTCAGGATCAAGGACAGTGTAACTTAGCTGTCGGAGGTCGAGAGGACCATACCCTCCATGTTAAGCGGGTCAGGAGGGTGAGCCAGTGTGCCATGCCTCACCCCTGTGTCAGCTTCCTTCCCCCTGCTGCCTGTTCCCTCACCTTAGTGTAGCCTGTGCCCTCCTCCCTCATCCAACCCATCCCTTCAGCTGACCATCCCCTTCCAGCCTCTCCTGCAGAGCGGGTCCGTGGTGGGCTGTAGGGCGGCGGGTCCGTGGGCGGCTGCAGAGCGGGTCCGTGGTGGGCTGTAGGGCGGCGGGTCCGTGGGCGGCTGCAGAGCGGGTCCGTGGTGGGCTGTAGGGCGGCGGGTCCGTGGGCGGCTGCAGAGCGGGTCCGTGGTGGGCTGTAGGGCGGCGGGTCCGTGGGCGGCTGCAGAGCGGGTCCGTGGTGGGCTGTAGGGCGGCGGGTCCGTGGGCGGCTGCAGAGCGGGTCCGTGGTGGGCTGTAGGGCGGCGGGTCCGTGGGCGGCTGCAGAGCGGGTCCGTGGTGGGCTGTAGGGCGGCGGGTCCGTGGGCGGCTGCAGAGCGGGTCCGTGGTGGGCTGTAGGGCGGCGGGTCCGTGGGCGGCTGCAGAGCGGGTCCGTGGTGGGCTGTAGGGCGGCGGGTCCGTGGGCGGCTGCAGAGCGGGTCCGTGGTGGGCTGTAGGGCGGCGGGTCCGTGGGCGGCTGCAGAGCGGGTCCGTGGTGGGCTGTAGGGCGGCGGGTCCGTGGGCGGCTGCAGAGCGGGTCCGTGGTGGGCTGTAGGGCGGCGGGTCCGTGGGCGGCTGCAGAGCGGGTCCGTGGTGGGCTGTAGGGCGGCGGGTCCGTGGGCGGCTGCAGAGCGGGTCCGTGGTGGGCTGTAGGGCGGCGGGTCCGTGGGCGGCTGCAGAGCGGGTCCGTGGTGGGCTGTAGGGCGGCGGGTCCGTGGGCGGCTGCAGAGCGGGTCCGTGGTGGGCTGTAGGGCGGCGGGTCCGTGGGCGGCTGCAGAGCGGGTCCGTGGTGGGCTGTAGGGCGGCGGGTCCGTGGGCGGCTGCAGAGCGGGTCCGTGGTGGGCTGTAGGGCGGCGGGTCCGTGGGCGGCTGCAGAGCGGGTCCGTGGTGGGCTGTAGGGCGGCGGGTCCGTGGGCGGCTGCAGAGCGGGTCCGTGGTGGGCTGTAGGGCGGCGGGTCCGTGGGCGGCTGCAGAGCGGGTCCGTGGTGGGCTGTAGGGCGGCGGGTCCGTGGGCGGCTGCAGAGCGGGTCCGTGGTGGGCTGTAGGGCGGCGGGTCCGTGGGCGGCTGCAGAGCGGGTCCGTGGTGGGCTGTAGGGCGGCGGGTCCGTGGGCGGCTGCAGAGCGGGTCCGTGGTGGGCTGTAGGGCGGCGGGTCCGTGGGCGGCTGCAGAGCGGGTCCGTGGTGGGCTGTAGGGCGGCGGGTCCGTGGGCGGCTGCAGAGCGGGTCCGTGGTGGGCTGTAGGGCGGCGGGTCCGTGGGCGGCTGCAGAGCGGGTCCGTGGTGGGCTGTAGGGCGGCGGGTCCGTGGGCGGCTGCAGAGCGGGTCCGTGGTGGGCTGTAGGGCGGCGGGTCCGTGGGCGGCTGCAGAGCGGGTCCGTGGTGGGCTGTAGGGCGGCGGGTCCGTGGGCGGCTGCAGAGCGGGTCCGTGGTGGGCTGTAGGGCGGCGGGTCCGTGGGCGGCTGCAGAGCGGGTCCGTGGTGGGCTGTAGGGCGGCGGGTCCGTGGGCGGCTGCAGAGCGGGTCCGTGGTGGGCTGTAGGGCGGCGGGTCCGTGGGCGGCTGCAGAGCGGGTCCGTGGTGGGCTGTAGGGCGGCGGGTCCGTGGGCGGCTGCAGAGCGGGTCCGTGGTGGGCTGTAGGGCGGCGGGTCCGTGGGCGGCTGCAGAGCGGGTCCGTGGTGGGCTGTAGGGCGGCGGGTCCGTGGGCGGCTGCAGAGCGGGTCCGTGGTGGGCTGTAGGGCGGCGGGTCCGTGGGCGGCTGCAGAGCGGGTCCGTGGTGGGCTGTAGGGCGGCGGGTCCGTGGGCGGCTGCAGAGCGGGTCCGTGGTGGGCTGTAGGGCGGCGGGTCCGTGGGCGGCTGCAGAGCGGGTCCGTGGTGGGCTGTAGGGCGGCGGGTCCGTGGGCGGCTGCAGAGCGGGTCCGTGGTGGGCTGTAGGGCGGCGGGTCCGTGGGCGGCTGTAGGGCGGGTCCTTGCAGAAGCTAGGCTTTGAATGTTAGTTGTGGGGGGGTTCAAGTGGACTCGTATCTCGCGGCGGAGTTACTGGCCCCAGGCCGCAGCCCCGACACCTCTCGGGCCAACCTCGGGACGGGAGGGGTAAGGGATTCCCTCCACAAAGCTCCCGTGATTGTAGCCGTAAAACCTGCCTCAGCATGGCTGAAAATCCCCCCCGATATCTTCAGCCATTCCCATGGTAATGTAATCATTCTGAGAATCCCACAACCCCCCCGTACAATATCTGTATCGATAGCCTATTACATTATCATTTGAGAAAGAGAGACATGAAGGGGAATGTATTGATATGTCTTTGTAAAGTGGGAGGAAATTTTTACTTTTAGATCGTATTTTGTTTTCTTTTGCGGTTGTAAGTAATGGCTCTTAAGTAGAGAAATGGGTGGAGTGTGTCTAAAATGTCACATATTAGTTTGCTTTGTAAGTAGACGTCTTCTGCTGGCAGATGCTTAAAGAAGTGTTTATATTATTTCAAATTTCCGTAATAGTAGTGATGTAGCCTCAGAGCGGCATCGCTCGTGAACAGCTCTGGAAATTGTTTTCTTCTTTGAGAAATAATTTGAAAAACTTAACGATGTTTGAGCAACTTTTGCTATTACGTGTAGTTGAAGCAAGGCTTGGGGGGGGCATGTGTAATGCATACAAGATCGGCTGGATGTTTGGTCTGAAGGCCTATAAGTTCTTAAATTAATGCCGTTAACTTCAGGCAGTGTCCGCCAAGTGAACAATCTTTCACAGGATCCGTGTGTTAAAGATAACTCTAATCTCACGTTCACTCTCTCTACGTGGCTTGGCCTAGTGCGACCTGTATGGCTCTCTCCCCAGCGCCCCACACCAGTGTAATCGACCACCTCGTCTTGTCTCGTCCTTACCTCTTGTTCTTAGCTGAAGTACAGGACGCTGCTGCATTGACGCGTTCTTCATACCACTGGAAAAGAGGACATTTGCTTATATTATCAAAGAACGTGGGTTAATGAAGAGCAGAACGCATTACAATCGTCTTGGGGAGAGAGGCTTGCCAGTGACGCGCCGGCCCTGCCATCTATCGGGCGCGCGGGCAGTTCGAATGATCGCTCGCTGACAATAAAATCTCTTCGTTACTTTACGAAATGTAGGTAGATTAATATAATCTCGCCAGCTTACGAATCCTTGGCTAATGGGGGATACCTGGACTGACGTAGGGAATGTTAGGGCTGGAAGATAGGCCTGTACGAAGGGATGATAAATAGGGCTAGAAGATAGGCTCAGTGGTGCGGAGGGATGATAATAGGGTTAGAGATTAGGCTTTGTTAAAGTGGGAGAGAGAGAGAGTCTGGCTGATGATAGCGAAGCGATTATTGTTGAAGTTTAATTAGCTATGTTATTAGCGCATTGAAAAGAGGACGTGTTTTTTTTTTAACGTGTCTGCTCTTTTAAATTTCCCAATTTAGTGTTGTGTTGTCGGGCTGTTGTGAGGGCAACGGGATGTCTTCGCGGCGCTTCCTACGCGAAAATCTTTGTCTCTGAAAGTCATGTAGACGTTACTGTTGTACAGGTAGACGGGTCTGGCGTTAACCTGGAGCAGTCTACTTAGGTCTTCTACCTCCCCTACGGTTAGGGCTGGATCCCAGCAGCTTAGTTTGGGTCGTTGGTCGGCCAGGCTGTTCGATGCCGCGTCACGCAGGCCGCACAGCCCATGGGGTCTTACTCGTGTGTATGAGAAGTCTTGTGGTGTGATCCAAGTTATGCCAGGTGGGTGTTTTCGTACATACGTAACGGTAGAGAAGCCATGGTACTGTCTAGAGACGTCTGACCTGGAAGTGAGAGACATCAGTGCTGCGAGACATCTTACCTGGAGGCAAGAGACATTAGTAAAACTTGACCTGCCCTGGAAGTAAGATATTACTTCTGCGAGATACCTGATCTGGATGCAAGACAGGATGCGAGACAGACTTTGAGGCAAGAGACAGCGAGACACCCTACCTAGAGGCAAGAGACGTCACTGTTACGAGGCATTAACCAAGAGGCAAGAGACATCACGAGATACCTGACTTAGAGGCAAGAGATTTTCACAGATGCGAGACACATGATCTGGAGGGAGCATATGTGTGTGTGTGTGTGTGTGTGTCACTTTCTACCTTTAGATGGCGACGGGTTTTACAAGGAAACAATTTACATTTTAAAACGTCAGAACTTCCCGTATTTAGGTTGGGGAGAGCGGGCGAAACTTCCTGTCATTACGAGCCATTTTTCTCAGTCGTCTGGAGGAGGAGGAAGACTTGGCATCAACAAGATGGCAGGAAATTATTAGCAAGGAAGACCGGTGTATATTTTTTTCCTTTTTTTTTTTTCCTCTCTTTTTATCGTTGGTAACAGTGTTGACATCGTCTGCAGGCTGTTACCTCCACCAGCCTCCCTCCCCGCTAACCTTCTCGCCGTAGATGTTTGGCCCGCTAACTTTAGCGGGGGTTGGAGAGAGAGCTGGCTTGGCTAGGCTGGGCTGGGACCGTTAGTCTCCTTAACTTGTAGTTCAGGATTATTATAAGGCCCAAGTG
>NC_092265.1:22470632-22525632 GCF_036320965.1 Panulirus ornatus
TGTGGGGGAGTGTGGGTGGGGGGGGTGGGTGTGGTGGGGTGTGGGGTGGGTGTGGGGGGGTGGGTGGGGGGGTGGGCGGAGGTGTGGTGGGGCGGGTTGGGGGGTGGTGGGCGTGGGTGGGGGGTTGGTTGGTGGATGGCGGGGTGGGGAGGGGTGTGGTGGTGGGGAGTGATAGGGGGTTGGTCGAATATTAACAGTGGAAGGTTAGGTTGGTTGAATATTAACAGTGGAAGGTTAGGTTGGTCGAATATTAACAGTGGAAGGTTAGGTTGGTCGAATATTAACAGTGGAAGGTTAGGTTGGTCGAATATTAACAGTGGAAGGTTAGGTTGGTTGAATATTAACAGTGGAAGGTTAGGTTAGTCGAATATTAACAGTGGAAGGTTAGGTTGGTCGAATATTAACAGTGGAAGGTTAGGTTGGTCGACTGTGCCACACCTCAGTGTGGTGGTGGTAGGTGGAAGGTGGAAGGGCGTGTTGCTGTGAGGCAGATGGTGTGGTGGGTTGGCACATTCACGAGCTGTGGGAGTGGCAGAGGGCGTGGAACCGGCTGGGATGGGGATGGGTGTGGGGAGTGCAGGAGGGAGTTGTGGGGTGGGGACTGTGGGACGAGGCTGGGTGTGGGGAGTGGGTGTGAGGGCTGGGTGTGGGGAGTGTGTGTGAGGGCCGGGTGTGGGGAGTGTGTGTGAGGGCTGGGTGTGGGGAGTGTGTGTGTTTAAGGGCTGGGTGTGGGGAGTGTGTGTGTGAGGGCTGGGTGTGAGGACTGCGGGGCGATGTTGGGTATGGGGAGTGTGGGACGAGGCTGGGTGTGGGGAGTGTGTGTGAGGGCCGGATGTGGGAGCTGTGGGACGGGGCCGGCGCCCCAGGGATCACCGCCGCCCACTCCCTCCATAAAACCTCCACCACTTCAAGTTGATCGCTGCAACCGTTCCACGCCCCTCTATGTTATGTGGGGTAGTGTAGCCGCCGTGGGGTTGGTGCTGGCTTATTGTAGCCGCCGTGGGGTTGGTGCCGTCCTATTGTAGCCACCGTGGGGTTGGTGCTGGCTTATTGTAGCCACCGTGGGGTTGGTGCCGGCCTACTGTAGCCACCGTGGGGTTGGTGCCGTCCTATTGTAGCCTCCGTGGGGTTGGTGCTGGCTTATTATATCCTCCGTGGGGTTGGTGCTGGCTTATTGTATCCTCCGTGGGGTTGGTGCCGGCGTATTGTAGCCGCCGTGGGGTTGGTGCCGTCCTATTGAAGCCTCCGTGAGGTTGGTGCTGGCTTATTGTAGCCACCGTGGGGTTGGTGCCGGCCTACTGTAGCCACCGTGGGGTTGGTGCTGGCTTATTGTAGCCACCGTGGGGTTGGTGCCGGCCTACTGTAGCCACCGTGGGGTTGGTGCCGGCCTACTGTAGCCACCTTGGGTTGGTGCCGTCCTATTGTAGCCGCCGTGGGGTTGGTGCCGGCCTACTGTAGCCACCATGGGGTTGGTGCCGGCCTAATGTAGCCACCGTGGGGTTAGGTGCCGGCCTACTGTAGCCACCGTGGGGTTGGTGCCGGCCTACTGTAGCCATCGTGGGGTTGGTGCCGGTCTACTGTAGCCACCGTGGGGTTGGTGCCGGCCTACTGTAGCCACCGTGGGGTTGGTGCCGGCCCACTGTATCCACCGTGGGGTTGGTGCCGGCCTACTGTAGCCACCGTGGGGTTGATGCCGGCCTACTGTAGCCATCGTGGGGTTGGTGCCGGTCTACTGTAGCCACCGTGGGGTTGGTGCCGGCCTACTGTAGCCACCGTGGGGTTGGTGCCGGCCTACTGTAGCCACCGTGAGGTTGGTGCCGGCCTACTGTAGCCACCGTGGGGTTGGTGCAGGGGTACTGAAGCCACCGTGGGGTTGGTGCCGGCCTACTGTAGCCACCGTGGGGTTGGTGCCGGCCTACTGTAGCCACCGTGGGGTTGGTGCCGGCCTAATGTAGCCACCATGGGGTTGGTTCCGGCTTACTGTAGCCACCGTGGGGTTGGTGCTGGCCTAATGTAGCCACCGTGGGGTTGGTGCCGGCCTACTGTAGCCACTGTGGGGTTGGTGCCGGCCTACTGTAGCCACCGTGGGGTTGGTGCCGGCCTAATGTAGCCACCGTGGGGTTGGTGCCGGCCTATTGTAGCCACCGTGGGGTTGGTGCCGGCCTACTGTAGCCACCGTGGGGTTGGTGTTGATGATGAAGTGCTCTGTGGCTTCGTGTCTCTGTCGCTTCAAGTGTTTGCCACACCCACCTGGACAGGGAGGACCTGTCAGGGTTCAGGTCCCAGGTCTCCAGGTAACTGGGCTTCGTCTCTTGACTTCGGCAGGAGAACCTCCCCCCCCCCCCCCCATTCCCATCCAGCATGGTGGAGCTGACCTCTCCGTACACCCCAAGTGCATCCAAGATGGGACAGGTCTGTCAGTGTAGTGCTGGGGCGTCAGTATAAGGGCCGACTTGTCAGTATAAGCTATAGGCGGGCTATCGGGGTCTGGGCTGGTCTATCATTATACCGCTGGTATATCCCCGTTATATTGCTGGTATATCCCCGTTATATTGCTGGTATATCCTCGTTATATGGCTGACGTGTGAGTGTATACTGTTGGTAGGCCAGTGTTCTGTGGCTGGCACGCCGGGATGGGCGGGCGATTGTGGCAGTGTCGCTAGTATGGGACGCCGTGGGCCCTGGCACTCGACAATGGGTATTACTTTTAAGGTTGAGAGGAAGTTTGGCGGTGAACGTGGTGTGGCTAATGAGGGGGGGTGATGGGTGGCTGGGAGTGGTGGGGTGGGCGTCCAGCGGTGGTCAGCCACGGACGCCGCGTCAAACAAATGGGGTTATGCCAGATTTTGATGGAGGGATTTACTGGAGAGAGAGGAACCTGCCCGTGTCATGGTGATGGATGGTTGGGCCACTCTGCCCACGGGAGCCAGGAAACCCCTCCCCGGGACGACCCACTCATCCCCGTCAGCCATGATCTGTGCCAGCGCAGTAGAGGCAGCAGGCAACACCTATCTGCCTCTCAGCTCGAGGCAACACCTCCCTGCCTCTCAACTCTTCGGTGACTTCACCAAAAGCCTTTTTTTTTTTCCCCTCCACGTCGTCGTCGGCCGTAAGTCATCAGTAGTGGTAGCGTCTCCTGTGGCTCAAGGGTTTCCTAAGTGAGCGTCGTCAGGATGGACGCTGCTTGGAGGACCACCTCCAACCTTCCAGTCACTCATCCGTGGCGTCACGCAGATGAATGGTTCCCTCGAGTTTCCTCATACTTGTGAATGAGTCCCTCATAGATGCTCCTGTTCTTGTAAACGAGTCCCTCATAGATGCTCCTGTTCTTGTAAATGAGTCCCTCATAGTTGCTCCTGTTCTTGTAAATGAGTCCCTCATAGATGCTCCTGTTCTTGTAAATGAGTCCCTCATAGATGCTCCTGTTCTTGTAAATGAGTCCCTCATAGATGCTCCTGTTCTTGTAAACGAGTCCCTCATAGATGCTCCTGTTCTTGTAAACGAGTCCCTCATAGATGCTCCTGTTCTTGTAAACGAATCCATCATAGATGCTCCTGTTCTTGTAAATGAGTCCCTCATAGATGCTCCTGTTCTTGTAAATGAGTCCCTCATAGATGCTCCTGTTCTTGTAAATGAGTCCCTCATAGATGCTCCTGTTCTTGTAAATGAGTCCCTCATAGATGCTCCTGTTCTTGTGAACGACTCCCTCATAGATGCTCCTGTTCGATGCAAGTACGTTGACGGTCGACGACTCTGTGCCTGGTGGCAGCGCTGACGACGGCCCTCCCAACCACATCGTGCTCTTACAGCATACCTTTGTTGACCACTCTGGAGTTGGAGCGCCGCCAGCCGTGCCGTCATTAACCTAGCCCACACCGTAGCTATGCACACATCAGTTTCACCTCCAGTCATATCCCACGCTCCGCTGCCTCACTCTGCCTCCAGCCTCCTCCTCCTCCACCTCGTCCCGTCCGCCGAGCTCCTGGAGGGAAGGAACGCGTCAGCTACCATCATCCGATCCTCCGATTGCCGTCTGTACGACATACCTCGACGACAGGAGACGCCTGGACGTGTGAACGACTTTCACTCATCCAAGATTGCCGTCTGCCTCCCTCGCCTGCTCATCCTCCCGACCGATCCCACAAGAGAGGTTATTGGAACAGGTACAGAGAAGGACATCCAAGATCATTCTTCTCCGTCCCTCTCGCATCACCTATCAGAGGGGCGCTCAGCACACTGGTCATCCCGACTCTATGATCAGCCAACGCCTGGACCTCATCTGACACGATGATGATGCTGCTGCTTGCACAACCCTCGCCACCGTCACCTCCTGCCGTCTGAGATCCCTCCGCTCTCGGGTTGCGGTTCGACGACACAGCTACATCGAGTCCGTCACAGCTCACACAGACCACTACAAGAGCATATATATATATATATATATATATATATATATATATATATATATATATATATATATATATATATATATATATATACACACACACACACACACACACACGAACTAAGTGCATATGAACGAGCACTTTCATAGAATATACAAACTTCCAACAGCCAGGATCGAACCCGGGACATAGTATTCGAATAGTCATTTCCCTATTAGGGGCGATCACAGCCTAGCGGTAGCGCTCCCGCGTGTTGCACCGGGGTCCCGGGTTCGATCCTGGCTGTTGGAGATTTGTATGATATATATATGTATATACACTGTAATTATTTTCATACTTTGATTGGAGTTCAATAAATCGTTTATTGTTAAGTGTGGCCACTGCTCATGCTGAACACTATACATCCCCCCACCCTCCTGCTGCTCCTGTTCGTGAACACATTCGTGTGAACACAATAACTCGAGAACAGAACATGATACGAACTTGATACTTACATCACACGTACTCCCGCTGCAGGCGATGAACTTATTAGATTTGGGCCCTCGTTTCTGCATACATTTGCATACTAATTAGGAAAAACAGATTTTTTTTTCCACCCCCCCTATTTTTTTTTTCCCCAGTATGTTGCTGTTGCTCTCGAGCGCTGAATGATGGGAATTTCAGAATTGTAACCTGAACGTATGAGACAGAGACAAATATCATGGCAGACAAATTGATGGGAAATTAATGATTTTTCTCCCCCTTCCCCCTACCCCCCCCCCCCCCCTTCCCCTATATTTAACTCGTGACGGGTCATTAGGCAAAGCAGTTACGTAACAATATTGTTATCATTATTTTGATGATGATCATTATATTTTATTATTTCAATTCCATTAGTATTATTATTGTTATTATTATCAATTATTATTATTATTATTATTATTATTATTATTATTATTATTATTATTATTATAATTATTATTAATATTATTATTTATTATTATTATTTTATTTATTTTGCTTTGTCGCTGTCTCCCGCGTTAGCGAGGTAGCGCAAGGAAACAGACGAAAGAATGGCTCAACCCGCCCACATACACATGTATATACATACACGTCCACACACGCAAATATACATACCTATACATCTCAATGTTCACATATATATACACACACAGACATATACATATATACACATGTACATAATTCATACTGTCTGCCTTTATTTGTTCCCATCGCCACCTCGCCAGACATGGAATAACAACCCCCTCCCCCCTCATGTGTGCGAGGTAGCGCTAGGAAAAGACACCAAAGGCCCCATTCGTTCACAGTCTCTAGCTGTCATGTAATAATGCACCGAAACCACAGCTCCCTTTCCACATCCAGGCTCCCACACAACTTTCCATGGTTTACCCCAGACGCTTCACATGCCCTGGTTCAATCCATAATTATTATTATTATTATTATTATTATTATTATTATTATTATTATTGTTCCTATTATCGTTTTTATTATTATTATTATGGATTATTATTATTATTATTATTATTATTATTATTATTATTATTATTATTATTAATATTGTTACTATTATCATTATTATTATTATTATTATTATTATTATTATTATTATTATTATTATTGCTAAACCTGGTATGGTCCTTGGGGGAAACCAGGAGGCCACAGGGAAGTTACTCTGCCCTGCGCATGACCCTGTCTGACCTCTTCTTCCCAAGCCCTGCCACAGACTGCCCTGCTAGCGTTAACCAGGGGCCACAGCCACAACCCTGTAGCCCTGAGGCAACACCCAGACACAACCCTGCAGCCCTGAGGCTACACCCAAACAGCCCTGCAGCCCTGAGGCTACACCCAGACACAACCCTGCAGCCCTGAGGCTACACCCAGACAACTCTGCAGCCCGGAGGCTACACCCAAACACAGAAGCCCAGGCAATTCTGCAGCCCTAAGGCTATACCCAAACACAGAAGCCCTGAAGCTACACCCAAGCAACTCTGCAGCTCTGAGGCTACACCCAAACACTGAAGCCCTGAAGCTATACCCAGGCAACTCTGCAGCCTTGAGGCTACACCCAAACACAAGCCCTGAAGCTACACCCATGCAATTTTGCAGCTCTGAGGCTACACCTAAACACAGAAGCCCTGAAGCTACACCTAGGCAACTCAGCAGCCCTGAGGCTAGACCCAAACACAGAAGCTTTTAAACTACACCCAGACAACCTTGCAGCCCTGGCCCTACACCCAGAGATCCCAGCTGAGCCCTGGAGCTACACCCAAACACCATCCCTGAGGCTACTCTCAAACAACCCTGCAGCCCTGAGGCTACAGCCAAGCAACCCTGCTGCCCTATGGTTACACCACGACAACCCCGCAGCCCTGAGGCTACACCCAGACAACCCTGCAGCCCTGAGGCTACACCCAAACACAGCAGCCCTGGCGCTACACCCAAGCAACCCAGCAGCCCTTAGGCTACACCCAGACAACCCAGCAGCTCTGAGGCTACACCCAAGCAACCCAGCATCCCTGAGGCTACACCCAAGCAACTCAGCATCCCTGAGGCTACATCCAAGCAACCCGGCATCCCTGAGGCTACACCCAGACAACCCAGCAGCTCTGAGGCTACACCCAAGTTACCCTGCCGCCCTGAGACTACACCCAGATACAGCAGCCCTGGTGCTACACCCAGTTTTAACCAGGCAGGTTGAGGACAGCATCACCAGCACCACCGCTCGTCATCACCACCACCAGCCACAGCACGGTGTTGAGGGGAGGAGGAGGAGGAGGAGGGAGAGCTTAGCCGTGCGTCGGAGGTGGTAGGGAAAGCAGCTATGAATAGTCCAATGGGTGGTGTTTGGAGGTCAGTGCCGCCCACCGCGGGTTTCCAGGTCAGTGGCGTGACCTCGCCGGCAATGAGCTCAAGCGGCCTCACTGTTGTTCGCTGTTCTGTTAACTACCTCTCGTATGGTTGGCTTGTTGTGGTGGTGAGGGAGAGGGGGGGCCCTAGGGCCTGGGGCTGTAGCTACAACCAGATATTAACCCTAGTGGATGGTCCATGATGATGTCCTCGTGATCTCATTCATTCCTCTCTCCCCTCTTCCCCCCCGTTCGATGGAGCGGACGTCTCCATTTTATATACCTTAGTGCCGCTGGACCTGTCCCTGGGCCGACGCTGGGCGCCCGGCGCTGCCAGACGACGTACGTGGGACACACGGTGACTGGCACGACCTGTCTGCCCAAAGGGGGACTCTGACTGGGGGAGGTCCTCGAGATCCAGAATGTAGGAAGGGGCTGGCGTGGGGGCCTGGCTGGCTGGGTGGCCGTGTGTGTTGTTATTGAGGCGACCATTTTCCAAGTGTCGGCACTGGAATGAGCGAGCCCGTTTTCTGTGAGGGCCCTGGAAAAGCCGCCTCCCCTGCGCACCAGCCGACCCGGACTTATCGATCCAGGCCGCGCAGAGCCTGCACCCGCGGCCCCCTGCTGGTGCCTCGCTCCCTGACACTAGCTGGACTGTGACGTCACGCCTGCTTCATACATACACAGTGTTACGTCCGCCAGATTTAATGGCTCGGGGAAACTCGCTTAATTCGCCGCGATCGTATCTGAAGTTAGGATTTGTGTATGCTGGGAGACGGGCGGGCATTTTCTATACGTGGTCGGGGGGGGTTTGAGGAAGTTGGTGTGTGAGGGTGCCATGGGTGGCGGATGTGTGGGTTCTCTGATATGAGTGTTATCGTGGGGGCGTCCCTCCCCTCCCCTCCCCCTCCGGGTGCTCTCCTCCCCCCCCAACGTGCGAGGGTTGCGAGTCCGGAGGGTGACGCTGGCTCCCCTCACTGCCTCCTTGGTGCCGACTGATTCCTGCACTGGGGCTCTCCCGGCTCTAGCGCGCCAGTACCACGTTGTCTCTCACTTAAACCCCTCTTCCTACCTCTCGCCCCTTCCCCTGGCAGCTGTGGTAGCCTGGCAGGTGTGTGTGTGTGTCTGTGTGTGTGTCTGTGTGGTGTGGTGACGGCCAGAGGCAGTGCTGTGTGACGGCCCGCCCGCCCGCCCGCCCCCCCACCAGCCACTGCAGGTGTATAGAACAAGTCGAGTTCCCCCCGGGTTTGCTGGCCACACGGCCCGCATCACCCTGAGTCAAGTTCCTTCCTTACCGGGTCGCCGTCGCCGCTGCTGCTGCTCCTCCTCCTGCCGACGCCTCTGCCTGTGCAACTAGAAAAGATAATACAGGTTGTGTGACCTGTACTCTGGTGTGTGTGTGAGTGAGCGTCGACCAGAGGCAGCGACGTATTGTGCTGGTGTGTTCACTGTTTACTGAGTGCATCCTTAAGGGTGTCGAAGGGCGTGTGTGTTGGGGGGTGGTGGTGTCTTTGGTGCGTCTTGCCCGACCACCGGTGCTGTGGGTGGTGCAGGTGACGGTGCTGTGACCCACGCCCTCTGTTTACAAAGGTATATCTTGGGATATATATACATATATATATATATACACACGGAAGACCCGCAAGTGTTGAAACCCACCAGAGCTCCACCTCGATCTCCTCCAGCTGAGTTGAGGCTCTTCCAACCCCGCCTGCCTTCCTCCTCCTCCTCCTCCCACCCCGTGATCGTCTCAAGGTAAGTCCCTCTCTCTCTCTCTCTCTTCCTGCACTCGCTCACGCCCTTGAAGCTTCCCTCTTCTGTAGGCAGGTCCTAGAGGTACCGTCGCGGCATGGTACCACCCGGCCGGTACCTCGCCCGTACCGTCTGTACCGTGTTCTTGGTACTGGCTCCATCAAAGCCCCTACGTGCTGGACGGTACAGCCCGAAGGGGGTCATGATGGCGCCCTCCGGCCCTTTGGCTTGACCTTTTAAGGTTCAAGCTAAAGGCCAGGCCAGGTCAGCATTATTACCCAAGGGGCGTGCCGCCCCCCCGGCGTGCTCAAGTTGTGTTGCGAGTCCCGCCGTCGTGCTCAAGAGGGGGGGGGGGGGCAATATCGTCTTGCTGGAGGGGGTCGAGCCGTCGTCTTCCCCCCTCCGCCCTGCTGTACTCGTGGGCAGCAACACTGTCGTGCTCTGGGACCTGACGGTGAACACTCCGACGTTACAACTGTGACTGGAGGAGAGAGAGAGAGAGAGAGAGAGAGAGAGAGAGAGAGAGAGAGAGAGAGAGAGAGAGAGAGAGAGAGAGATTGAGTAGGCGTCTTCTGGTTTTCCCCACATCTCGCAGCTCCTCCTCCTTTGCCTGCAACACATAAGTAAGGGCCTGCCCCCCTGCCTCTCTCTCTCTCTCTCTCTCTCTCTCTCTCTCTCTCTCTGGAGCACCCGCCGTCTCCTGTATTGAATAAACGCACGGCCTCTATCGAACACACACACACACACACACACACACACACACACACACACACTATGGCGAACCCCATCAGCGCGTGATTCTGTTGGGGAAGGAAAAGGAAAAAGTCGATTGAATTAAAGACACTGGTGTGGTGTGGTGGGCCCAGTGGGTGGGAGTGTGGTGGGCCCAGTGGGTGGGAGTGTGGTGGGCCCAGTGGGTGGGAGTGTGGTGGGCCCAGTGGGTGGGAGTGTGGTGGGCCCAGTGGGTGGGAGTGTGGTGGGCCCAGTGGGTGGGAGTGTGGTGGGCCCAGTGGGTAGTGTGGTGGGCCCAGTGGGTAGTGTGGTGGGCCCAGTGGGTAGTGTGTTGGGCCCAGGGGCTAGTTTGGTGGGCCAGGGGGTAGTTAGTGTGGTGGGCCAGGAGGGTAGTGTGGTGGGCCCAGTGGGTAGTGTGGTGGGCCCAGTGGGTAGTGTGGTGGGCCCAGGGGTTAGTTTGGTGAGCCTAGGGAAAAGTTAGTGAGGTGGGCCAGGAGGGTAGTGTGGTGGGCCCAGGGGATAGTGTGGTGGGCCCAGGGGATAGTGCGGTGGGCCCATGGGGTAGTGTGATGGGCCCAGGAGTTTATGTGGTGGGACTAGGGGGGGAGATAGTGTGGTGAGCGCAGGGGGTAGTGTGGTAGGTGGTCATTGTGGTAGGTGGTCAGTGTGGTAGGTGGTCATTGTGGTAGGTGGTCATTGTGGTAGGTGGTCAGTGTGGTAGGTGGTCAGTGTGGTAGGAGTGCACCAGCAGGTGTGATAGAAGGCGCTACACTCGCCGTAAGAGTGAGGACGCGCCTTGGAAAATGAGGGAGGGTCCATTGTCTGGGGTCTAGGGTAGCGAGTATACGGGGACGGGTAGCGAGTATACGGGGACGGGTAGCGAGTAGACGGGGACGGGTAGCGAGTATACGGGGACGGGTAGCGAGTAAACGGGGACGGGTAGCGAGTATACGAGGACGGGTAGCGAGTAAACGGGAACGGGTAGCGAGTATACGGGGACGGGTAGCGAGTATACGGGGACGGGTAGCGAGTATCCGGGGACGGGTAGCGAGTATACGGGGACGGGTAGCGAGTAAACGGGGACGGGTAGCGAGTATACGGGGACGGGTAGCGAGTAAACGGGAACGGGTAGCGAGTATACGGGGACGGGTAGCGAGTATACAGGGGACGGGTAGCGAGTATACGGGGACGGGTAGCGAGTATACGGGGACGGGTAGCGGGTATACGGGGACGGGTAGCGAGTACACGGGGACGAGTAGCGAGTATACGGAGACGGGTAGCGAGTAAACAGGGACGGGTAGCGAGTAAACAGGGACGGTAGCGAGTAAACAGGGACGGTAGCGAGTAAACAGGGACGGTAATGATTAAGTGGTGACGGTACTTGATAAACGGTAACAGAACGGAATAAACGGCACTGCTGCCACAAACGGCAACGGTGCCAGCATGAAAAACGGTACTTAATGAATGGTGCCAGAATCATAACGGTAACGGATCAACGGTGCCAGCGTCATAAACGGTACCGAATAAACGGCATCAGTATTACAAACGGCAACGGGACCGAATAAACGGCACCAGTATTACAAACGGCAACGGTACCGAATAAACGGCATCAGTATTACAAACGGCAACGGTACCGAATAAACGGCATCAGTATTACAAACGGCAACGGGACCGAATAAACGGCACCAGTATTACAAACGGCAATGGTACCGAATAAACGGCATCAGTATTACAAACGGCAACGGTACCGAATAAACGGGACCAGTGTTCCAAACGGCAACGGGACTGAATAACAGGCACCGTTACCAAATTAAAACGGTGGCTTAACCTGCGCTTAAACGAGGGTAGCGTTTGACAAACGATCAGTATACCGAGTGGTCGTTGATCGCCGTTTAAACGGCGGCCACCGTAGATAAACGGTAACTCGAACAGACGCCGGCTGTATCAAGACGAAACGGGCCGTGGAGTGGATGGGGAAGGGAGGTGGGGGGGGGGGGGGTAAATGTCTGTTCCGTTTAACAGACTGACTTGGTAATCAATGGGACACTTGCTCTATGGAACACACACACACACACACACACACACACACACACACACACACACACACACACACACACACACACACACGACATTGGACTGTGTCACACAGACTACCACCAGACATTCATCATACCTGCACAGACCAGCTGAGTACAGACTGGCAGCTGCTCAGTGACAAGAGCCGTGCTAGGGTGGGTGATGTGTATGACGGGGTGGGTGATGTGTATGACGGGGTGGGTGATGTGCATGACGGGGTGGGTGATGTGCATGACGGGGTGGGTGATGTGTATGACGGGGTGGGTGGTGTGTATGACGGGGTGGGTGATGTGTATGACGGGGTGGGTGATGTGTGTGACATGAAGGGACGTGTTGTACATACAGTCTGAGAGATGTGCATGACGGGTGGGAAATGTACATGACAGGATGGAGATGTACATGACAGGGTGGGAGATGTACATGATAGGTGGGAATGTACATGACAGGGTGGGAGATGTACATGACAAGGTGATGTACGTGACAGGGTGGGAAATGCACATGACAGGGTGGAGATGCACATAACAGGGTGGGAAATGTACATGACTGGATGGAGATGTACATAAATGGGTGGGAGATGTACATAAATGGGTGGAGATATACATAACAGGGTGGGAGATGTACATGACCGGGTGGGAGATGTACAGGACAGGGTGGGAGATGTACAGGACAGGGTGGGAGATGTACAGGACAGGGTGGGAGATGGAGATGTACAGGACAGGGTGGGAGATGTACAGGACAGGATGGGAGATGGAGATGTACAGGACAGGGTGGGAGATGTACATGACAGGGTGGGAGATGTACATGCCAGGGTGGGAGATGTACATGCCGGGGTGGGAGATGTACATGCCAGGGTGGGAGGGGGTGTACACGCCAGGGTGGTAGGGGGTGTACACGCCAGGGTGGGAGGTGTACATGCCAGGGTGGGAGGTGTACATGACAGGGTGGGAGATGTACATGCCAGGGTGGGAGATGTACATGCCAGGGTGGGAGGTGTACATGACAGGGTGGGAGATGTACATGCCAGGGTGGGAGATGTACATGCCAGGGTGGGAGATGTACATGCCAGGGTGGGAGGTGTACATGCCAGGGTGGGAGATGTACATGCCAGGGTGGGAGATGTACATGCCAGGGTGGGAGGGGGTGTACACGCCAGGGTGGTAGGGGGTGTACACGCCAGGGTGGGAGGTGTACATGCCAGGATGGGAGATGCACATGACAGGGTGGGAGATGTACATGACCGGGTGGGAGATGTACATGCCAGGATGGGAGATGTACATGCCAGGGTGGGAGGTGTACATGCCAGGGTGGGAGGTGTACATGCCAGGGTGGGAGGTGTACATGCCAGGGTGGGAGGTGTACATGCCAGGGTGGGAGATGTACATGCCAGGGTGGGAGATGTACATGCCAGGGTGGGAGATGTACATGCCAGGGTGGGAGGGGGTGTACACGCCAGGGGTAGTGGGCGAGGTGTTAGGGAGAAGGTCAAAACTGGGTGCACTTAAAGGGAGAGAAGGTGATGATGTTGGAGTGTAGTGGGAGAACCATGTTGGAGAAGTGTTGGAGTAAGTTGAAGGTGGTCTTGTGGGAGAAGAGCACCAGGGGGACGTGATACAAGGATGGTCGCGGGCGGGTGGTTGTTGAGCAGTGTTGGAGGAGACTCGAGCGGTGTTGGAGGGGACTCGAGCAGTGTTGGAGGGGACTCGATTTCTGAAGGCGGTGGGGGAGAATGTTGGAGAGAATGGAACAGAATTTTCTCGAGATTTTTAAAGGAGGGTAGTGTTGGAGAGGGTGCATGAAGGTATGTTGGAGAGGGTGCATGAAGGTATGTTGGAGGGTAGTGTTGGAGAGGGTGCATGAAGGTATGTTGGAGGGTAGTGTTGGAGAGGGTGCATGAAGGTATGTTGGAGAGGGTAGTGTTGGAGAGGGTGCTTGAAGGTATGTTGGAGAGGGTAGTGTTGGAGAGGGTGCATGAAGGTATGTTGGAGAGGGTAGTGTTGGAGAGGGTGGAAAAAGATAATGTTGGAGGGTATTGTTGGGGAGGGTCTGATATGGTCTATGAAATGTTCCCTGCTGGAGAATAGGAATAGGATCCCTCCACCACCACCACCACCATAGATGGAGGCAGGACAGTAAAGGAGAGGGCTCCTCCCCCGCTCACTGCCACTCCCACTGTGACGCCAGCCGGCAGGACACACTGGATGCGAACGAAAAACACACACACACACACACACACACACACACACACACACACACACACACACACACACACACACACACATAGAGATGGCGTTGTAATGCGTGCATGATAAAGTTACAGTGGCGAGCTAGCTTGATCATTGGCGATTAATTCGGTAAAGTATGGTGATTGATTCGGTAAAGGAGGATGATTAATTCAGTAAAGTAGGATGATCAATTCAGTAAAGTATGATGATTAATTCGGAAATGTATGGTGATTAATTCAGTAAAGTATGATTAATCAAGTAGAATATGATTATTAATTCAGTAAAGTATGGTGATTAATTCAGTAAAGTAGGATGATTAATTCAGTAAAGTAGGATGATTAAGTCAGTGAAATAGGATGATTAATTCAGTCAAGTATCGTGATTAAGTCAGTAAAGTATGGTGATCAATTCAGTAAAGTATGGTGATCAATTTAGTAAAGTATGGTGATCAATTTAGTAAAGTATGGTGATCATTTCAGTAAAGTATGGTGACTAATTCAGTAAAGTATGGTGATCAATTCAGTAAAGTATGGTGACTAATTCAGTAAAGTATAGTCATTATTTCAGTACTTATTGATTCAGTAAAGTATGATGATGAATTCACTAATGATTAATTCAGTAAAGTATCTGCCGATCTGTGATTTAATGTATTGATTATATTGATATAGTCTTATCTTTTAACATCTGGGGGTATTATATTACCATGTTTGGTAACTCTATACTCGAAAAAAAACCCAGAAATCTTGTCCCACTTTTGTATTACATCTTTGTCCATTTCACTTCATATCTGCACTTCTCGCTTGTGTATCAAATTGGTTTGTGAGTCATGTTATCAAAAGTATTGAATATTATGTTTACATCTTTGTCCATTTCACCTCATATCTGCACTTCTCGCTTGTGTATCAAATTGGTTTGTGAGTCATGTTATCAAAAGTATTGAATATTATGTTTACATCTTTGTCCATTTCACCTCATATCTGCACTTCTCGCTTGTGTATCAAATTGGTTTGTGAGTCATGTTATCAAAAGTATTGAATATTATGTTTACATCTTTGTCCATTTCACTTCCTATCTGCACTTCTCGCTTGTGTATCAAATTGGTTTGTGAGTCATGTTATCAAAAGTATTGAATATTATGTTGAAAACGTCCGTAAGGTCTCTTCTGAGTCTACACTTTGTGTAGAGATCTCTATTATTATAGATCTCCCGAGTGTCTTGTTTACGAAGCTTATGTCCGAGTGGTGGAAAGAGTTTGGTTGCTCCTCTTTGTACACGTTCATCTTTTTTTTTTTAATTTCATTTTTTTTCGTTGGTTTTCATAAACGTTGGATGACCCAGAAGTGAGCACTGGATTCTAGATGTGGTCTGACTTGAGCGTTGTACAGAGAGAGAGAGAGAGAGAGAGAGAGAGAGAGAGAGAGAGAGAGAGAGAGAGAGAGAGAGCGTTACGTGTGTCTCTTTTGAGCCATGTGTTTATAGCATTGATTCCCAGCAATCACTCCTCCTATATCCTACACAGATAACCATTATCTTTGCTTATCTTATCACCTGGGGTGATTAATATGATTACGATATCTTTTTCTCTATGCACTATTGATATTTACCTAACGAACTCTTTTTATGTATATGTTTTTTTTTGTATACGTGTATCACGTGTATGGATATGCCTGCAGTGAACTCCATTTACCATGTCTTATGCTGTGCATCAGTTCGAATCCCTCAGAATCGTTTCACAGCCTTTCTGTGTCTGTGCTTCGCTTCAGTTTGTGTCATTAACAGAATTTTGAGATTTGGTTGGTGAGTTCTTGTTGCTGGTGGGTAGTGTTGGAGAGGGTGTAGGAGGGTAATGTTGGAGAGGGTGTAGGAGGGTAGTGCTGGCGAAGGGTGTAGATGGGTTGTGTTGACGAGGGTGTGGGTGTTTAGTGTTAAGGAGGGTGTAGGAAGGTAGTGTTGGAGATGGTGTAGCAGGGTAGTGTTGGAGATGGTGTAGGAGGATGATGTTGGTGAGGGAGTAGGAGAGTAGTGTTGGCGCGGGTGGAGGAGGATAGTGTTGGGGAGGATATGTTGACGTACATAAGGGTGTAGTGCAGAAGAGTGCAACGTGGAAAGCTGGTCCTAACGGGTGGTGGTGGCCTTACCAGGCATTAACTGAGGGAATGCCAGCAATGAATTAACTGTCTGGCCCCACACCGCCAGAATCCTCTCCTCCTGTACTAGCACATTAGCAGGTCGTGGGAGAACGTACCGGAGTCGTGAAGATGGTGACGGGTTAAGTTGTGTGTGATGGACTTTGTCTGCGGGGGGTGTGTGCACAGACCATCCAGGTGGTGATTGGGTAGTTAGACACGCAGTGTGCTCCGGCCGGCACAGCGGCCACCCTCACCCACCCTCTCTCTCCAGCTCTGCTGGGGTCATGTAACGTGTGTGTGTTTGTGTGTGTGTGTGTGTGTGTTTCAGCGGCCACCCCCACCTACTCCCTCTCTCCAGCTCTGCTGGGGTCATGTAACGTGTGTGTGTGTGTGTGTGTGTGTGTGTGTGTGTGTGTGTCATAATCTGCATGCTAGCCATAAGTACGAAGTGTGTACTGGTAGACATTATATTACTCTCTTGTGGTGGGTCACGGAAAAGACGCCAGTCGCATAAACGTCTTTTTTTCCCCCCTTCATTTGCTTGGCAGTTGGGAAACACGTAGCGGGCACTGGAGTTGTACAAGGTCATATGAAGGAGACGTGGTAAAAAATGGACGACCAGCAATTACGTGTGCTGACCTTACCGTCGGAGGAAGACAAAGAGAAATTCCCCAGAGAAGAGCGACCCTTCCCACGGTATGGTTCCAGATCCGGCACAAGCCAGGAGTGAGGGGGACTTGAGGAACCTCACCCTCGAGATTGCCTCAGTAGAAACAGAGATTTACATTAATTCCGGCGCTGTGTTGTCCATGACAGCAGAGCAGACGTCGCGTCATCCCACATGGTAGGGTGGAGTTTGAGAACATGTCAAGACGAGAGAGACAGACACACACACAAACACAAAAGGCTGTGGACGGTTGCCTTAACATCCCCAGACGAGGCTGAGGTGTGCTAAACATCATCTTTCATTGGACAACATTGCAGAGATCCCCTGCATGTTTCAGTGAGTCTGCTCTGTGTGCAGAGATCCTCTGCATGTTTCACTGAGTCTGCTGGAGACTTAACGCCCCAAGGAAGGACTTAAGCCCTGGGACTGTTCGTCAGGGTGGAGGCATGACACAGGGGTCGTAAGTCACACCTGGAACACCCTGGAAGCCAGAGAGGCCAGACAGCTCTCAGAAATCCTTCCCCCATGGCATGGAAGAGTGTAAGATATTACCACATAAATCAAAAGATGTCATTGATACTCTAAAAGATAACAGTTGAAAACACCATGGGTCCCAAGTCACCCCCCTAGAAGTATGCCTCAACGATGGTTTGGAAGGTCTACAACCCAGTGTGGCTCGGTACACGACCCAACCCTACCATGTTTCTCTGCTCGGTTAGGCTGTTAGGAGCCGCGGCCCCTGGGCCCTAAGTACGTGTACCACCTGGTGGAAAGGGGTTGAGGAAAACACTTGGGGCAGAATAACCTCCAAGGTGTCTTTCACGAGCCAGGCCTTCGGACCGCAGCCTCCAACAACCTTACGATGGTTATAGATTGATACAGTGATCGGTCTTACAGTCTTACAACCCTGGACCCTATTTCACAGGCTCCTGCAACCCAGCTGGGACTGCGTTGCTTGCAGTAGAAGGGAAGTGTGGACGCCTTTGTGGAGTGAGAAGTTCTTTAATGAAAAGGTGCTCCCAATGATACAGTCTTGCCGAGGTGACTTTTCACTCAAGATGAAACCTCAAAACAAGCGGAGTCCGGTAACACCCATATATATATATATATATATATATATATATATATATATATATATATATATATATATATATATATATATATACTCGTGTGTATTTGCTGATAACCACGAGGAAAATGACATACGTTGAGTTCCCAAGTGCACTTTCGTGTAATAATCACATCATCATCATCATCATCATCAGGGGAGATACAAGAAAGAAATATAACAGTCAGTTGATATACATCGAAGAGACGTATATATGAGGTATAATATGTAAGAATTTTGTGTTTAGTATTGTTAAGTTTGGGTCATTATTTTTGACCAATCAGTAGTTAATAAAGATGTGGAAGCCATAAACCAGTTACACAAGATTTATTTCTTTTTTATTATTTATCTTTATTGTTTGGCTTAGCGCGTGGCGGCTGGTTAGGGTAAAGAAACAGATGACATTGCATGTTTTCAGAGAGTGTGGATCCTAGGTGGGGCGTCCCGTGACAGACCGGTGAATGACCCCTGCTGGGAGCGTCCTGTGACTGACGGTGATTTCTGGCTAGGGGCATCGCGTGACTGGCGCTTGTGACCCCTGCTGGGGACGTCCCGTGAATGACCGACTCCAGGTGGGGGCGTCCGGTGACATACAGTGAGCTACCTTGGTGGGGGCGTCCTGTGAATGACTGACTCCTGGTGGGAGCGTCTAGTGACATACAGAGTGACCCCTGTTGGGGGCGTCCTGTGAATGACCGACTCCTTGCTGGGGGCGTCGCGTGACACAGGCTTGTGACCCCCTGCTGAGGACGTCCCTTGACTGACAGTGATCCTTGGTTGGGGGCGTCTCGTGACACACGGTGAGTGACCCCTGCTGGGGACGCCCCGTAACTGACAATAACTCCTGGTTGGGGGCGTCGCGTGACACGCTTGTGACCCCTGCTGAGGACGTCTCTTGACTGACAGTGATCCTTGGTTGGGGGCGTCGCGTGACACACGGTGAGTGACCCCTGCTGAGGACGTCCCTTGACTGACAGTGATCCTTGGTTGGAGGCGTCGCGTGACAGCCAATTGGATCATCATCAAGACAATTGTCCCTTCCGCCATATCCTTGGCAGAATGATGAATAAGGAAACTGTATGAACAGCTGGATTTTTTGTTTGTTGTTTTGGCGTCTGGGTACACTTTTGGGGCCTCTGGGGGTGTGGTGTCTAGGTGCACTTTTGGGGTCTCTGGGGATGTGGTATCTAGGTACACATACGGTGTCTCTAGTGATGTGATATCTGGGAAAACTCTTGAGGTATCTGGGTACACTTTGGGGGTCTCTGGGGGTGTGTCTGAGTACACATTTGGGGTCTCTGGGGATGTTAAGTCTGGGTACAATTACGGTGTCTCTGGGGATGTGGTATTTGGGTACACTTTGGGGTCTCTGGGGATGTTAAGTCTGGGTACAATTACGGTGTCTCTGGGGATGTGGTATTTGGGTACACTTTGGGGTCTCTGGGGATGTGGTATCTGGGTACACTTTGGGGGTCTCTGGGGATGTGGGTCGGTACACTTTTGGAGTCTCTGGGATGTGGTTTCTGAGTACACATTTGGGGTCTCTGGGGATGTGGGTCTGGGTACACTTTTGGGGTCGCAGGGGATGTGGTGTCTGGGTACACTTTTGGGATCTCTGGGGATTTGGTATCTGGGTACACTTTTGGGGTCTCTAGGGATGTGGTATCTGGGTACACTTTCGGGGTCTCTGGGGATGTGGTGTCTGGGTACGATTATAGAATCTCTGGGGTTTGGTGTCTGGATGCAGCTTTGAGTCTCAGGGGGTCTGGTCTGTATAATGTTGGGGTCTCTGGGGGTGTAGTGTATGGGTACAATTTCTTTGTCTGTGGGCGTGTGTTGGCGGTGTCAGTACTACCCAGCCTCGATTTATTTGACGTCGTGTGAACCGATCACCAACATGACCCCATCACCAACATGACCCCATCACCAACATGACCCCATCACTAGCATGACCCCATCACTAACATGACCCCAGCGCCAACATGACCTCATCACCAGCATGACCCCATCACCAACATAACCCCATCACCAGCATGACCCCATCACCAACATGACCCCATCACCAACATGACCCCATCACGAATATGACCCCATCACCAACATGACCCCATCACCAAAATGGTCCCATCACCAGCATGAGCCCATCACCAGCATGACCCCATCGCCAACATGACCTCATCACCAACATGACCCCATCACCAACATGACCCCTTCACCAACATGACCCCATCACGAATATGACCCCAGCGCCAACATAACCCCATCACCAACATGACCCCATCACCAACATGACCCCATTACTAACATGACCCCCACCACCCACATGACCCCACCACCCACATGACCCCACCACCGATATGACCCCACCCCCCTCACATTACCTCATGGAGACGCTGGTAATGCTGAGGGGTCACGTGGCTCAAATTTTAGGTCATTTGAAGGTTAAGTGTTTTTAAAGGGAATGGGGTTACCTCAGAATTTTGACATTTAGATCAGTTTCTTTTGTTTGTCTGTTTCCTCTGTTGTGTGTGTGTGTGTGTGTCAGGTTATGTACGTGTGTGTGTGTGTGTGTGTGTGTGTGTGTGTGTGTGGTGGGGGGGGTGAAACCCCAGGTGATTGGAGAGGTCATGTGATTGGTGGGTTTTGGTGATTGGTGGCGTCGGGGTGATGGATAGTGTCTCTTGATTGGTGGCTCACTTGATTAGTGTGGTGCGGTGGGTGGTGGGCTGAAGGTGATTAGCCGAATCAGGTGATTAATGGGAGTAATTAAGGTGTTGGGCTTAATCTGTTGATGGTGGTGTCTGGTTACAGCTGGACTCGTTAGGCTGGTCGGGTCGTGTGATTGGTCGGGGACGGGTGATTGGTTGAACTCAGGGTTTGGTAGATAGAAGACTTTAAGAGAGTTGAGTTCAGCAGGGGATTGTGGTGGCGGTGAGGTGAACTACAGTATCCCTCAGGCGTCGGGAAGTTTGAACGCTGGGAAAAGGTCGTGCGTAGGTAATGTTTACAAGCGGTGCACTGCGTGCGCTGGTCTTCCATGTTTCCAGATGGGAATTTGAAGGAGGGGAAAAAAAAACACACCGTCTCCCATCCTGATCGCCAGCAACACTGAAGCCAGCAGACTCATAGGCACTCGAATGTGTATTTCAACACCTCATCCTTCGTGTGCTGCTGTGGTATCTTGCCTACGTACACGAGAATGATCAGGGGGTGTATTTCAACACCTTATCCTTCGTGTGCTGCTGTGGTGTCTTGCCTCCGTACACGAGAATGATCAGGGGGGTGTATTCTGAGTGTGTGTTGTGTCGAGTAAGACGCTCATCTCCCTTTTCTCTCTCTCTCTCTCTTGGGGGTAAGCGAGGAGGCAAAGGAGGTTTCTGTGCCCGACTCGCGACTTGGAATTCTGATGTCGTTTGCTTTCATCTGGGTTCGTGTGTTCGTTTGTGTGTGTGTGTGTGTGTGTGTGTGTGTGTGTGTGTGTGGAGCAGGCTAGTATATCATTAAGTGGGATTCGAGTGTCAGGAGAGGCATTTTATGACAGTGGTCGACGCTTCACACACACACGTCGAAGCGATGAAGCCTCTGAGGATGACAGTCATGCCTTAGTAAACCCTGGTCCGTGGCGGTGGGGGTCGTCACAGTGGTCCTGACGGGGTGTGTGTGTGTGTATATATATAACATTAGCGTGACAGACGTGCTGGTGACGTGTGTGTGTGTATATATAACATTAGCGTGACAGACTTCCTGGTGACGCGGGGAATTACATATGAAATTTAGGTTTACGACCCATGAAAAGTCATCAGCGTGTTCAGTGTATACGGAACCCATCGCGAGGCAGCTAGCGTGAGCGTATACCCCGTGTGTGAGTGGAGATTGTCCTTCCTCCTCTGTTATAAAGGTATTGTTGCTTAGTTTACCTTCGCTCTGTTATAAATGTGTTGTCGCTTAGTTTACCTTCGTGGTGTGTAGTCAGGGGAGTCTTTTAGTGTGGCATGCCTTGCCCTGCAGTGGAGTGGAGCGCAGGGGTGACCGCAGGGGGAGATGCTGTCCCCCGCGCTGACCATACGAAGCGATGGGCCGGCCGGCTGGCCTCAAGCAACACACATGCATAGTTTCTGTGTTGGAGACCTGCTACTCGAGCATTGACCATTATCATACCTCCTCTTCCTCCTCCTCCTCCTCGAACAGCTCAATTTGTGGAATTGTCTTCCTCCGGGTCGCGTTTCCTCCTTTTTCTTTAACCTCTCTGCCTTTGAGTCAGTCAGGTCTGCAGACACCTGCGAAGCCTTGCTTGATTTCCTCATTCTTTTTCTGTAATTATTTTTCCCTCTCACTGGGCATGTCCTTGGTACTGCCATATTTTGCCCATACCATATCGGTCAGTGTGTGTGTGTGTGTGTGTGTGTGTGTGTGTGTGTGTTTTCACTCCATCCTTTCATCTCTAATCTGGTCTCCTTGTACCCCCCACTTATGACACATATATCCTCTATGTCAACCTTTCCTCACTCATCCTCTACATATGTCCAAACCATTATAACTTACCCTCTTCTGCTCTCTCAGCCACACTCATTACCACACCTCTCTCTTACCCTTTCATTACGTACCCGATCAGACCACCACACACACTACATAGTGCCCTCAAACATTTCATTTCCAGCACATCCACATTCTGCTCATTATAATGAGTTATGTCATTTTCGTGAGTGTGTCATCTTCTTGATTCTTACTGTCGTGAGATGATTTGAGAAATGTAATGAGTGTTATTTCTGGGTGAGCCAGGGTTTGTTCCGGGTCGTCTGCCTGTGTGTTGGGTGGGAGGGTATATGACGGGGGATCGTGTGCCAGTGTCCCCTCACTCCCTCTCCGTGTAGTGAGGAGGCTTGATATGTTGGCTTCGTATTGTCTCTCGCTTTACATTAACCTTGCTCATAATGAGTATGCTCTTCCTCCCTCGTAGAATTATCAGGTGATTTTTGGTGTAGGTTTACCGATGGGGAATGAGTCGATCTCGTGTTTTTATAGAGATATTGTCGATAGATTGCTAAAGGGCCCTTAACCTCTGTAAGGCTCATTGTCCTGATGGAGGTTTCCATATGTTCTGAAGAGGTTTGGAGATACGTTTGACAGGCCACTTAATGTGATGGTCAGGATGTCGCTTGAGGAAGATAAAAGTGTCAGGGCAATGGAAGTGGACAAACGTCACATTCATCGTTGAGGAAGGGTTCTGTGAGAGCCTTAAGCTCCGTCTTGGTCAAAGGAAAAGGAATTGGTGGATTGTGTGGGGGTTCTGGATTGCCTGAAAGCGTTTGACACCATCCCATTGGAGGTTGAAGAGAACCTGGGTCTCCGGAGAGGATCAAGGAGACTAATTGGATGGATAGAAAATGACTCCAATGGAAGGAAACAAAAGGACGCGGGTCAGAGGTTGAGGCCACCAGTGGCATGCCTCAGGGGTCGATCCTGGTACCGCTGCTCGTTCGAACTCTTTGGAATGACTTGCCTGAGGGATAATGTCAAGGTCTAGAGGTAGATAAAGAGAGAGAGAGTGATGAGGATTCGATCAGCTTAGAAGGGGGGGAACTCAGACTAATGCCCGAGTTGGTGTGATACACTGTTGACGAAATTCAGCACAAGTGATTGCAAGTGACAGTTATGGGACACAGCGAAAGGAAGTCCTGATTCGTGTATTATGTAGTGGGGAGTGGGATACAGGAATGTGTGTGTGTGTGTGTGTGTGTGTGTGTGTGTGTGTGTGTGTGTGTGTGTGTGAGGAACATAGGAGTCGACACTGTATGTAACCTGTCGTTGGAATCTCATCTTGGGGTTAATGTGAAGGAGGCAAATTAATTTGATGGCAGATATTAGAACCGTTTTTGACTACGTGGCTGACGACAAAATTTTGAGCAAACTGTTCACATATTTGACCAAGAGTAGAATATTATATTTGGTCGTTGTGCATAAGAAGCATAGAGAACTATTAGAGAAGGTGTAGAGGAGAGCAGTAAACAAAAAATAATGTATGGATTGATAAAGCTGAGTTACAGTGGGAGGTTAGAGGTCGTAATTTTGTTCATCGTGGAAGAGAGAAGATAAAAGAGATTTTACGACCTCCAACCTGGAAGTTATGAAGCAATTTGTTCCTATCCTCTTTGAACAGTCTGGAATGAGGCAAAGACGGAGGAGCCAGAGGCCGCCAACAAGGAACTAAACGTGTTAGAAAAGATAATGAAATGACCTCTGTGATATCATAGTTGTGGTGTATGAATTGGAATTAGCCAAGTGATGAGTCTGTGAACGCTGGCAGTGTACCAGAAAATGTTAGCATTGTATGATGGGAGTGTGGAACTCGTCCCTCCCTTGCAGTATAGATATATAAATCCAAAATTGTTGATCGCGCAAACGCATTTGCGCTTAATGCGTTCGGATAGAAACTTAGATGGCTGGGGCCTGATGCTTCCCACGAAGAAAAGGTTATGTGAGGCCTGTGTAAATGTACTGAAGTGTTGGTGGGGTGGGTAGGTGTGGATGGTAGGGGCGGAGGGTAGGTGTGGGTGGTATGGGCGGAGGGTAGGTGTGGGTGGTATGGGCGGAGGGTAGGTGTGGGTGGTATGGGCGGAGGGTAGGTGTGGGTGGTAGGGGCGGAGGGTAGGTGTGGGTGGTATGGGCGGAGGGTAGGTGTGGGTGGTAGGGGCGGAGGGTAGGTGTGGGTGGTAGGGGCGGAGGGTAGGTGTGGGTGGTAGGGGCGGAGGATGAGGGCGCCGTTGCTGTCTGGCTAGCCGGCCGGCCGGCAGCAGGGGGGGTCGGCCATCATATATTGCAAGGCTCGAGTGACGCGCGTGTGGGAGGCTTCGGAGGCCATCATGTCTGCCAGCCCCGCGACGAATGCCTCCAAGGTACGTCGGGAGTGTCACAGAACGGCATGTGCTGCACAGCGTGGCACAGCGCGGTGGTAGGGTTGACCGACGACACCAGCCACGGGTCCATATACCCTGCCAAGTGGCAAAGAGTTGGTGGTAGAATTGGCTGTCTCCAACACCCAGGCTTTAGCTCTGCATTGTGGCACAGAGTAGAGCTGCTGGTGGTAGAGATAACTCCCAGAGCACCCAGGCTCTATCCCTAACAGTGTGGCACAGAGCTGCTGCTGGTAGAATTGGCTACCATCAGCACCCAGGCTCAAACAGTGTGGCACAGAGAGCTGTTGTGTGCATGTAACTTTCCTAATGATTAAGTTAAACTTTCATGTCAGCTTAGCTTGCGAATGTTAAGCCTTTTGATGATATGAATAAGCTTCAGAAATGTATGATAGTCAAGAAGTATACTTGAAAAAAAAGATAAACTTTATGCATGAGGGCTATTACGTGTGACCATTGAACGCTTCGTATTTTTATACACTCGATAACAATGAAAAAGAAAGGAAAAATAAGAACTTACACAATAAACTCTTTCAGTAAAAATCTCTCTTCTACGTCTGGTAATAACAGTGAGTGAGCAAGGGACTCTAGCCCACAGGATACTAGGATGTTAGGAAGGAAATCATCTGCTGCAGCTGTACGATCAGTTTTCCCTCTGCTAGTATGGCAGCGTAAACGCCATTGCTTTGGGGTGGGGAAAAAGATAAGTAATTGAACAGGTACGTGAATGTACTCACACATCAAAGAGTGTTGAATGTATATATATATATATATATATATATATATATATATATATATATATATATATATATATATATATATATTCCTGTGAGTCCACGGGGAAAATGAAACACGATAGTTCCCAAGTGCACTTTCGTGTAATAATCACATCATCAGGGGAGATACAAGAAAGAAATATAACAGTCACTTGATACATCAGTAACAGCTGCCAAGTGACATTTCATTTTATTTTGTACCAGATGAACGTGACGGAACATCACCTCAGCGTGACTGAACTAGCCTTGGGTGCGATAGCCAGAGGTCGTGTCTTCGGGTTTTAACTTGTGGTGCCGTCGTATTTATAGGGTCGTGCTGACGTATTGTCGTGCCGCCGTATTGTTGGGTCGTACTGTCGTATCATATATATATATATATATATATATATATATATATATATATATATATATATATATATATATATATATATATATGCGAAAAGGTTTAGCTGTAAGTTTTGTCGCGTTTAGTCTCTGGTTTTGGTTTGATCTTGCGGGAAATGGGAGAATAAGAGACTGGCGGAAGAATGATATAAATAAATGATAATCCAGTTTATTGTCTCTTATTGTAAATGATAATCCAGTTAATTGTCACTGTTATTGTAAATGTATTTATGTATTTTTGTGTACATTCTTGTTGCATTATTTTCGGACACACAAGGTTTGCTTTGGTATTTTGTAGATACGGTGAATGGTGATGGTAGACCATGCTGGTATTGTGTTACTGTTATGGTGATGGTAGACCATGCTGGTATTGTGTTACTGTTATGGTGATGGTAGACCATGCTGGTATTGTGTTACTGCTATGGTGATGGTAGACCATGCTGGTATTGTGTTACTGTTATGGTGATGGTAGACCATGCTGGTATTGTGTTACTGTTATGGTGATGGTAGACCATGCTGGTATTGTGTTACTGTTATGGTGATGGTAGACCATGCTGGTATTGTGTTACTGCTATGGTGATGGTAGACCATGCTGGTATTATGTTACTGCTATGGTGATGGTACCGTAATCTGTGTGGTTATAACCCTTGGCTGTAGGTCGTGCGGTGCTGTGGTTGTGGGAGCTGGTGGGGCATGACTGGTCTTGTGGTGGGTGATGGTGGGAGCTGGTGGGGCGTGACTCGTCTTGTGGTGGGTGATGGTGGGAGCTGGTGGGGCATGACTCGTCTTGTGGTGGGTGATGGTGGGAGCTGGTGGGGCGTGACTCGTCTTGTGGTGGGTGATGGTGGGAGCTGCTGGGGCGTGACTCGTCTTGTGGTCGGTGATGGAGCTGGTGGGGCGTGACTCGTCTTGTGGTCGGTGATGGTGGGAGCTGCTGGGGCATGACTGGTCTTGTGGTCGGTGATGGTGGGAGCTGACTGCATCGATCACCCGGGAATGTGTCCGTAATTAGAGAGGGACAAAGCATTATTGATATGCAATAATGAAGAACCACACATCTCTCATTCTGCTGCTGTCTCCAGCTGTAAGAGGATAGAGGACCATATCGTCTGTGCGGGCGGGCGGACGCGCCCGAGGCTGGCCATTGGTAGGCCAAGGACACCGTCTGGCCAGCCAGGGCCCCAGGCCAGAGGGGGCCAATCTGAGGCCAGGGGTGTATGTTTGTTCGTGTGTGTCTCCTGTCCTGGGGCCGTGGATGGAGATAGGCCAGATAAGGTACGGAGTTAGCTATCAGTTGCTGAGGGGGCAAGGTTCACACTACCCCCATGACAACACAGGGGGAGGGGCAAGGTTCACACTACCCCCATGACAACACAGAGGGAGGGGCAAGGTTCACACTACCCCCATGACAACACAGAGGGAGGGGCAAGGTTCACACTACCCCCATGACAACACAGGGGGAGGGGCAAGGTTCATACTACCCCCATGACAACACAGGGGGAGGAGCAAGGTTCACACTACCTCCATGACAACACAGGGGGAGGGGCAAGGTTCACACTACCCCCATGACAACACAGGGGGAGGGGCGAGGTTCACACTACCCCCATGACAACACAGGGGGAGGGGCAAGGTTCACACTACCCCCATGACAACACAGGGGGAGGGGCAAGGTTCACACTACCCCCATGACAACACAGGGGGAGGAGCGAGGTTCACACTACCCCCATGACAACACAGGGGGAGGGGCAAGGTTCACACTACCCCCATGACAACACAGGGGGAGGAGCGAGGTTCACACTACCCCCATGACAACACAGGGGGAGGGGCGAGGTTCACACTACCCCCATGACAACACAGGGGGAGGGGCGAGGTTCATACTACCCCCATGACAACACAGGGGGAGGGGCAAGGTTCACACTACCCCCATGACAACACAGGGGGAGGGGCAAGGTTCACACTACCCCCATGACAACACAGGGGGAGGAGCAAGGTTCACACTACCCCCATGACAACACAGGGGGAGGGGCGAGGTTCATACTACCCCCATGACAACACAGGGGGAGGAGCAAGGTTCACCCTGGCCAGGGTGTTCAGGTGGCTGGGACAAGCTACATGTATCCCCAGCATAGTGATGGGGATGTACTGGAGGGGTTGTGTAGGGGGGGCCTCATGACCTGTTTGTGGAGGGGGAGGGGATGTTTGATGAGCTGGTGGTTGTGTCAGGGGTGTTGGCTGAGCTGGTGGTTATGGTAGGGTGTTGGCAGACCTGGTGGTTCTGGTGAGGGGGTGGGGGTATTAGCCCCGAGCTGGTGGTGGATCTGGAGGGGTTGTTGGCAGAGCTAGTGGTAATGGCAGGGATGTTAGCAGAGCTAGTGGTAATGGCAGGGATGTTGGCAGAGATGGTGGTTATGATGGGGGGGTGGTGTGTGTGTGTTGGCTGAGTCGTATGGCAAGAGTGCGGTGGGTGTGGAGGTGCAGGAGGGGTGTGGCTGGCACCAGTGTGTGTGTGTGGGGGTGTGCCACACTGGCTGAACCTCACGGGGGTTGATGCTCCTGGCGTCTGCTGGGCTGCTGGGCTGGGTTGAAGCTGTGGCTGTTCATGTTAAGTCGGCAGGGAGGCGGCAGGGTTACTGTAGGCAGGGGACGCACCCGCATGGTAGGGTAGGGAGGCTGGTCGTACTGCTTGAGATGGACTGGAGCACACCCCTCCTTCAGCCCAGACTGTAGTGTGGTACCGTGTGGTGGTGGGTGTGGTACAGTGTGGTGGTGGGTGTGGTACAGAGTGGTGGTGGGTGTGGTACAGTGTGGTGGTGGGTGTGGTACAGTGTGGTGGTGGGTGTGGTACACTGTGGTGGTGGGTGTGGTACAGTGTGGTGGTGGGTGTGGTACAGTCTGGTGGTGGATGTGGTACAGTGTGGTGGTGGGTGTGGTACAGTGTGGTGGTGGGTGTGGTACAGTCTGGTGGTGGGTGTGGTACAGTGTGGTGGTGGGTGTGGTACAGTGTGGTGGTGGGTGTGGCACAGTGTGGTGGTGGGTGTGGTACAGTGTGGTGGTGGGTGTGGTACAGTGTGGTGGTGGGTGTGGTACATTGTGTTGGTGGGTGTGGTACAGTGTGGTGGTGGGTGTGGTACAGTCTGGTGGTGGGTGTGGTACAGTGTGGTGGTGGGTGTGGTACAGTGTGGTGGTGGGTGTGGTACAGTGTGGTGGTGGGATGTGGTACAGTGTGGTGGTGGGTGTGGTACAGTCTGGTGGTGGGTGTGGTACAGTGTGGTGGTGGGTGTGGTACAGTGTGGTGGTGGGTGTGGTACAGTGTGGTGGTGGGTGTGGTACAGTGTGGTGGTGGGTGTGGTACAGTCTGGTGGTGGGTGTGGTACAGTGTGGTGGTGGGTGTGGTACATTGTGTTGGTGGGTGTGGTACAGTGTGGTGGTGGGTGTGGTACAGTGTGGTGGTGGGTGTGGTACAGTGTGGTGGTGGGTGTGGTGCAGTGTGGTGGTGGGTGTGGTACATTGTGTTGGTGGGTGTGGTACAGTGTGGTGGTGGGTGTGGTACAGTGTGGTGGTGGGTGTGGTACAGTGTGGTGGTGGGTGTGGTACAGTGTGGTGGTGGGTGTGGTACAGTGTGGTAGTGGTGGTGGTGAGGCCAGCGAGTGAAACGTGGCTGGAAACTCTCCTTAGGAGTTACCAGGGGAAGTTCCTGTGGCCCATTGCATGGTGAGTTCCAGCTCTGCTTCACCAGGAGGTACCTGGTGAGTTCCCTCTGAGCCACATGGTGACCCTCAACCCTCCCTCTGAGCCACATGGTGACCCCTCAACCCTCCCTCTGAGCCACATGGTGACCCCTTCACGCAACTTACACCTTCAACTTATCAGGGTTGTGTTGAGGGTCAGGGTCGTGACCTTCGTCGAGGTTGACCTCTTGACTAAGACCCACCATTGACCCTGGCTGGGCTGGGTGAGTTGCTTTGGTGAGGGGTCTCACGTATTGGGTGAGGCTGGTGTGTGGTATATGGCAGCTGTAGTTATCAGCTCAGCACTGGGTCACGGTTGTCCTTCGTCTGCAGGTTGGGAGGAGGAGGAGGAGGTGAAGGGCACCAAGTGTTTGGGCCTCACGCTGGGAACACATAGGATGATTAAGACATTTGATGTGGTTCCATAACGAACCTGTTGTGTTGACGTAATGCTGTTGTATTTGAGAGAGATTTCTCGCCTGAGTGTTGCGTGGGATAGGATCCAGTGTCTGTAGTGATTTTAGTGCGTTTGGTAGGTATGTGGCGGAGGTGAGGTGGTGAGGGAGGCTAAGAGGGGTAGTGGGGGCAATAAGGGGCTAGGAGGGGCAATCGGGGCAGCAAGGGGTGGTAGTAGGCTAGGAGGGGCAAGTGGGGGGCAGCAAGAGGCATTAGGAGGCTAGGAGTGGCAGTGGAGGCTACAGGAGACAATGGGCGGCTAGGAGGGGCGATGAGGTCTACTAGTGGCAGAGGGAGGCTAGGAGGGGCAATGGGTGATACAAGGGGCAGCAGGAGGCTAGGTAGGGCAGAGGCAGACGAGGGGGAAGGAGGAGACGAGGGATAAGGAGAAAGGGAGGTGGCAGGAGACACAAGGGGGAGCGGAGGCGGTGAGGAGAAGTGGAACATTGTGGGAGGAAAGTGTGGGGAGTTGGGTGATGGGGAGTGGGGGGAAGTGAATGTTGAGGAGGACTACTGAAGGAGCAGGAGTGTGGTAGTGGGTTACAGGCAGCACCTGGGTGACGACGGCCCTCGTACTGGAGTAGTGAGTCAAGGCGTCTAGCGTCACCACTTCGCCAGTGACACTTAGGTCTGGCTGGCCTGGCTGGGGGCCCGCCATGGTGACGCACGCCCGCCTGCCTGGGTCCTGCACCAGCTGGAGGTCGTCTCCTGCTTTCCCTCCCTCCCCCATCCTCCCTCACGCAAGTGCCTCGGTCCTTCCCCCAGCAGGAGGTCGTCTCCTGCCGCCCTTCTTAAACAGTGCACGCATGACTGTGGGCTGTACCTCACTTCGAGGTTGTCCTCTGCCTCCCAACAGTGAGGTGGACGCAAGTGCCACGGCCCTGCCCCCGCAACTGGAGGTCGTCTCCTGCCTCCCCCTACAGCGACGTGCACGCGCTTGTGAGAGCCGAAATCGTTCCTTGTCCCCCCCAGTTGAGATGTGGCCCCATAAATCCAGTGTCCACTTCCACGAGAATAAGATGTAGGGTCCTCCTTGCCAGCCCTGTGGGGTTACTGACCATGATTCACTTGACGGGCCATAGTGGTGCTACGTGACGGACCATGGTGGTGGTACGTGACGGACCATTGGTGGTGGTACGTGACGGACCATGATTATGATACGTGATGGACCATGGTGGGGGTACGTGATTGACCATGGTTATGATACGTGATGACCATTGTGGTGGTACGTGACGGACCATGGTTGTAGTACGTGAAGGACCATGGTTGTTGTACGATGACGGACCATGGTTGTGATACGATGCCAAGCCTGACATTGACATTTCCCGCCGTGTATGTGCGTGAGTTGGCTTGAGTTGTGCCCTTTGAAGGCTGGGGAAGATGAGTAACAGTCCCGTGTTACCTCCCGTCCTGTACGTGTTTGTTGTCTCGGCTTGTTACTGTTATGGTCCACTGGCTGTTACGCCCAGCAGTTTACTACACAGCTGACCTCATCCTCGTGGTCGTTGTTATTTATGCATATTGCTTGTGCGTTACGGGGACAAGAGTTTTACACTCGTGTTGACCCGTTCGTGTGTGTGTGTGTGTATTTGTGTGTGTGTGTGTGTTGCTTTTCACCGATCAGCTCGCTGGACCGATCGTCCATGACAAGACTGACCTCTGGTTCGATGGTATGATCTCGTGGCATGATGACATGACCCCCCCCCCCTTTGGGGCTGACCCCCTAAAGTTCACCACCTTATAGGCCAGGTCGTCATACTCAGAGGTCGAACCGTCATGCACAGTGGTTAAATTCTCATGACTGAAGCTCTTGTAATATTTAAAGAAAAAAATAAGTGCCATTGTATTTCACTGGATATATCTTGGCTCAGGTTTTCTCTCTAAATCCATTTCCATGTCAGAGGTTCGTGTTTCCAGCGGGAGTGACGTGTTGGGTTCATCATGTGCTGTTGCCCTGAAGGAGGAGGATATAGAGAGGCTGTGTTGTCCCGATGGGATGTCAGTTTCCGGTTGATTTTGCATATATTTGTTTTGATGTAACGAGCTGTGGGTTGTAGCGGCTCCTGTGTTGTTAAGCTTTCCGACGTATCAAATGGAGGAGGACATTCAAAGAACTGGAAAGGGATTGGAAAGACTTTCCAGGCATCCCATGAAGAAGGGTCACCTTCCAGGCATTTCATGAAGAAGAGCCATCTTCCAGGCATTCCATGAAGAAGGGCCACCTTCCAGGCATCCCATGAAGAAGGGCCATCTTCCAGGCATCTCATGAAGAAGGGCCATCTTCCAGGCATCACATGAAGAAGGGCCATCTTCCAGGCATCACATGAAGAAGAGCCATCTTCCAGGCATCACATGAAGAAGGGCCATCTTCCAGGCATCACATGAAGAAGTGCCATCTTCCAGGCATCACATGAAGAAGAGCCATCTTCCAGGCATCCCATGAAGAAGGGCCATCTTCCAGGCATCCCATGAAGAAGGGCCATCTTCCAGGCATCCCATGAAGAAGGGCCATCTTCCAGGCATTCAGTGATGTTGCTGGAACTCTCTTCACTCTTGAGATTCAGACATTCCAGGCAGCTGTGGGACCTTTCGGACATGTGCTTATGTTGGGAAACTTTCCAGCCTTTCTAAGATGCAGTGAGACTTGGATTGTACCGGAAAGTGGAGAGTCCTTCCTAGATTTCTTGGGTTTAGGGAAACTTTTCCAGAGATTCCAGGGAGTAGGGGTGGCCTTCCAGGCATTTTAGGATGTAAGACGACCTACCAGGCATTCTAAAGTTGGGAGAGACGCTCTCTCGTTCTCCAAGGGTGAAGTTTTTATACTATTGTACACGAAGAAAGATACATTTCTCAATGACCGTTGGTGATTCCATTTAGATTCTTGAGTATGTTCGGAGCTCGTCCCAAGATCTTGAAGTGTGTAAGTGTCCTTGAGGGCGTTCCAGCTTGTGGCGAGACTGGATAACCTGGAATGTGTGGTGAGCCCCACCAGACCTGGCAGGTTGAGGCTAGACTGACGAGACCTGGCAGAGTGTGGAGAGGCCTTCCAGACCTGGCAGGGTGTGGAGAGGCCTTCCAGACCTGGCAGGGTGTGGAGAGGCCTTCCAGACCTGGCAGGGTGTGGAGAGGCCTTCCAGACCTGGCAGGGTGTGGAGAGGCCTTCCAGACCTGGCAGGGTGTGGAGAGAACTGTTAGACTCGACGTGTTATGAGCTGTCGTAGTGAGCCGGTATAGAGTTGGAAGGTTGTCGTGTGCAGGCAATATAGAGCCGGCAAGATCTCCTGAAGAGTCAGTATAGAGCCGGCTGGATGTCTTGGGGAGGCAGTATAGAGCCGGCAGGATGTCTTGGAGAGGTGGTATAGAGCCGGCAGGATGTCTTGGAGAGGCGGTATAGAGCCGGCAGGATGTCTTGGGGAGGCAGTATAGAGCCGGCAGGATGTCTTGGAGAGGTGGTATAGAGCCGGCAGGATGTCTTGAGGAGGCGGTATAGAGGCGGCAGGATGTGCTGAGGAGGCAGGATATAGCCGGCAGGACGCCCTAGGGAAGCAGGATAGAGCCAGCAGGATGTGCTGAGGAGGCAGTCAGTATAGAGCCGTAGGACGTCCTGGGGAGGAAATGTAGAGCTGGCAGGATGTCCTGGGGAGGCACCATAGAGCCGGCAGGACGTCCTGGGGAGGCAGTATAGAGCCGGCATGGTGTCGTAGGGGGGTGTGGGGTGAGATCTTCCAGGAGAAAGGCTGGAGAGTCTGGAGGAAATTGACCGGCAGGAGTGGTGGTGGTGGTGGCGGCGGTGGCGGGCGTCTGGTGTGATCAATATGTTACCAGCCGTCCTCCATGTGGTGGTGGTGGTGGTGGTGGTGGTGATGGTCTTGCCCCTCCTGATGCTGCTAGCTGGGTCGTACTGAGGCACACCTCCTCCTCTTCCTCCTCCTCCTCCTCCTCTTGCCGTGGTGAACAGCTGGTGGAGAGGTGGTGGTGTGGCTCATATTTTGTTGGAGAAGTGATGCTGTGGCTCCTCCTCCTCTTGCCGTGGTGCACAGCTGGTGGAGAGGTGGTGCTGTGGCTCATATTTTGTTGGAGAAGTGATGCTGTGGTTTCTCCTCTTGCCGTGGTGCACAGCTGGTGGAGAGGTGGTGCTGTGGCTCATATTTTGTTGGGAGAAGTGATGCTGTGGCTTCTCCTCCTCTTGCCGTGGTGCACAGCTGGTGGAGAGGTGGTGCTGTGGCTCACATTTTGTTGGAGAAGTGACGCTGTGGCTTTTATTGTGTTGCAGAGATGTGTTGTGGCTCATATTTTGTTGGAGGGGTGGTGGTGTGGCTCATATTTTGTTGGAGGGGTGGTGGTGTGGCTCTTTATTTTGTTGGAGGGGTGGTGGTGTGGCTCATATTTTGTTAGAGAGGTGGTGCCGTGTCTCGTATTTTGGTGGAGAGCTAGTGTTGTGGCTCATGTTTTGTTGGCAAGCTGTGTTGTGCCTCGTATTTTGTTGGAGGGGGTGGTGCTGCGGCTCATATTTTGTTGGAGAATTGATGCTGTGGCTCGTATTTTGTTAGAAAGGTGATGCTGTGGCTCGTATTATGTTGGAGAGGTGGTGCCGTGGCTCAAATTTTGTTGAAGTGGTGCCATGGCTCGTAATTTGTTGGAGAGTTGGTGTTGTGGCTCATATTTTTTTGGAGAGTTGGTGCTATGGCTTTTATTGTGTTGGAGACGTGGTGCTATGGCTTTTATTGTGTTGGAGAGGTGGAGCTGTGGCTCATATTTTGTTGGAGAGGATGCGTTTATTGTGTTGGAAAGATGTTACTGTGGCTCATATTTTGTTGGAGGGGTGATGCTAAGGCGTTTATTGTGTTGGAGAGGTGACGATATGACATTTTGTTGGAGAGGTGTTGCTGGAGTTCATATTTTGTTGGAGAGGTGACGTTAAGGCCTATATTGAGTTACTGTGGTGGTGCAGTGGCTCATATTTTGTTGGAGAGGTGATACTGTGGCTTTTATTGTGTTGGAGTGATGTGCTGATATTGTGTCAGGGAGGTGGTGGTGTGGTCTTTATTGTGTTGGAGGAGTGCTGGTTGTTTAGTGATGGAAGAGGTGGTATTGATTGCATTGCGTTGGAGAGACATGCTGTTGGATGTATTGTGTTGGAGACATGTTGTTGGTTGTATTGTGCTGGAAACATGGTGTTGGTTGTATTGTGTTGGAGACATGGTGTTGGTTGTATTGTGTAGGAGACATGGTGTTGGTTGTATTGTGTAGGAGACATGGTGTTGGTTGTATTGTGTAGGAGACATGGTGTTGGTTGTATTGTGTTGGAGAGATGGTGTTGGTTGTATTGTGTAGGAGACATGGTGTTGGTTGTATTGTGTAGGAGACATGGTGTTGGTTGTATTGTGTAGGAGACATGGTGTTGGTTGTATTGTGTAGGAGACATGGTGTTGGTTGTATTGTGTAGGAGACATGGTGTTGGTTGTATTGTGTTGGAGAGGTGGTGTTGGTTGTTGGGTATGCTATGGTGGAGAGATGATGTTGGCTGCATTGTTGGAGAGATTGTGTTGGTGAAGCCGCCCTGGCTAGGCAATGTTGGTGAAGAACTGCTGTCTGGCTGGTGGACCTATTGTTGGCGGGGGATATAGTGGTGATGGTGTACGTATAGTGATGGTGTTGGTGCTGGGAGCTATGATGATGGTGATGCTGGGAGCTGTGATGATGGTGATGCTGGGAGCTGTGATGATGGTGATGCTGGGAGCCGTGATGATGGTGATGCTGGGAGCTGTGATGATGGTGATGGTGGGAGCTGTGATGATGGTGATGCTGGGAGCTGTGATGATGGTGATGCTGGGAGCTGTGATGATGGTGATGCTGGGAGCTATGATGATGGTGATGCTGGGAGCTGTGATGATGGTGATGCTGGGAGCTATGATGATGGTGATGCTGGGAGCTATGATGATGGTGGTGCTGGGAGCTGTGATGATGGTGATGCTGGGAGCTATGATGATGGTGATGCTGGGATGATGGTGATGCTGGGAGCTATGATGATGGTGATGCTGGGAGCTGTGATGATGGTGATGCTGGGAGCTGTGATGATGGTGATGCTGGGAGCTGTGATGATGGTGATGCTGGGAGCTGTGATGATGGTGATGCTGGGAGCTGTGATGATGGTGATGCTGGGAGCTATGATGATGGTGATGCTGGGAGCTATGATGATGGTGGTGCTGGGAGCTGTGATGATGGTGATGCTGGGAGCTATGATGATGGTGATGCTGGGATGATGGTGATGCTGGGAGCTATGATGATGGTGATGCTGGGATGATGGTGATGGTGATGCTGGGAACTGTGATGATGGTGATGCTGGGAGATATGATGATGGTGATGCTGGGATGATGGTGATGCTGGGAGCTATGATGATGGTGATGCTGGGAGCTGTGATGATGGTGATGCTGGGAGCTATGATGATGGTGATGCTGGGAGCTGTGATGATGGTGATGCTGGGAGCTATGATGATGGTGATGCTGGGATGATGGTGATGCTGTGAGCTGTGATAATGGTGAACGTACACTCACGTGCCACGTGTTATAGAGGCTTTGGTCGTCACGTGCCACGTGTGGAAGGTCTTGTCACCTTCACGTGCCACGTGTGGAAAGTCTGGTCACCCTCACGTGCCACGTGTGGAAGGTCTGGTCACCCTCGCGTGCCACGTGAGGAAGGTCTGGTCACCCTCACGTGCCACGTGTGGAAGGTCTGGTCACCCTCACGTGCCACGTGTGGAAGGTCTGGTCACCCTCACGTGCCTCGTTTGGAAGGTCTGGTCACCCTCACGTGCCACGTATGGAAGGTCTGGTCACCCTCACGTGCCACGTGTGGAAGGTCTGGTCACCCTCACGTGCCACGTGTGGAAGGTCTGGTTACCCTCACGTGCCACGTGTGGAAGGTCTGGTTACCCTCACGTGCCACGTGTGGAAGGTCTGGTCACCCTCACGTGCCACGTGTGGAAGGCCTGGTTACCCTCACGTGCCACGTGTGGAAGGTCTGGTCACCCTCACGTGCCACGTGTTATACAAGTTCTGGGAACTATTTGATGAACACTGAACATTGTTATGTTCTGCCCCCCCCTCCCGTCTCTCTTGGGTCCCCCTCCCCCTCCCTCCATCCCCAATGTTGACTTCCACATGTGTCCGTTTCCCTCGTCTTGATCCCCCGGCAGTTGACTTCCTCCCAGACGTGTGTCCGTTTCCCTCGTCTTGATCCCCCGGCAGTTGACTTCCTCCCAGACGTGTGTCCGTTTCCGTCGTCTTGATCCTCCGGCTGTTGACTTCCTCCCAGATGTGTGTCCGTTTCCGTCGTCTTGATCCTCCGGCTGTTGACTTCCTCCCAGACGTGTGTCCGTTTCCGTCGTCTTGATCCTCCGGCTGTTGACTTCCTCCCAGATGTGTGTCCGTTTCCGTCGTCTTGAACCCTGGCTGTTGACTTCCTCCCAGACATGTGTTCGTTTCCGTCGTCTTGATCCCCTGGCTGTTGACTTCCTCCCAGACGTGTGTCCGTTTCCGTCGTCTTGTTCCCCCGGTTGTTGACTTCCTCCCAGATGCCTCCATTGCCCTTTGGCTTCCTCTCCCCGTGTCCCTTAGATTCGTGTCTGGAGGCCGAGTCTCCGGTTTGAATTTTTTGAGTCAAATCTTGAATTTTTCGTTTGCGTGTCTGGCCGGCACCCCCCCAAGTGACCAAGGGCTGTTTTCGTCTTGTTTCATTCTTCATTCTTTTCTTTCTTCTTTCCCCTCACACTTTTACTTCTTGGTTCCTTCCTTCTCCTTCTCATTCTTCATTCTTTTCTTTCTTCTTTCCCCTCACACTTTTACTTCTTGGTTCCTTCCTTCTCCTTCCTTCACAGGACGTCAGATGCACTCGTTCGGTCCGCTGCTTCCTCTGCCTTCACCTTCATTCATGATTCATTCATGATTTCTCATTTCATTCATGTATTCGTTTGTTTGTTTTTGTAAGTAATTTTTGTGTATTGGGTTTAGTTTCAGTGGATGTTGCTTTCCCGGTTGTACCTCCGTATTTGAGAATCAGCTGGTCCTCTGTACCGTTGCTGGGGCTGCTGTACCGCTGTACCTGAGGCCTACATGTTCCTCTGTACCGTCGCTACAGCTGGCTGTTACCGCTGTACCATGAGACCCACACGTAACTGTACCGTCACTACGGCTGGCTGTACCACTGTACCTGAGACCCATACGTAACTGTACCGTCACTACGGCTGACTGTACCTGAGACCCACATGTTACTCTGTACCGTCACTACAGCTGGCTGTACCGCTGTACCTGAGACCCACACGTAACTGTACCGTCACTAAGACTAACATGGGATCTCTTTTGCCCTAACAGGACATGAACGTAATCCCTCCCTCCCCTGACGTTGCATGACAGCAGGCATGTGTCATGCACGCTCCATTCACGTCCCCACTAATGGCCCCCCGTGAATCATGCAGGCCTGAGCCACTCCCTCTCTCTCTCTCAGCTCATGGCATCATCCCTCTCTCTCTCAGCTCATGGCATCATCCCTCTCTCTCAGCTCATGGCATCATCCCTCTCTCAGCTCATGGCATCACCCCTCTCTCAGCTCATGGCATCATCCCTCTCTCTCAGCTCATGGCATCATCCCTCTCTCTCAGCTCATGGCATCACCCCTCTCTCTCAGCTCATGGCATCATCCCTCTCTCTCAGCTCATGGCATCATTTTCAGCATGAAGGAGAAGACCTCCTCCTCCTCCTTCCCCCCGCGCCCCTCTCTTGACCCGGTGTCGGCTGGCGGCGCCCTTGCTTCGTGGAACCCCCGCGGCAGGTATTCTAGGGAGGGCGCGGCACCTTGACAGCCGGTGTCACCGCGTAACGAGGGCTGTCGGGGCGGCTGTCGTCGGGAGCGGGGCGCCCGTCTCCCGCCACCAATACGGTCCAGGATGGCCCAGTAATATTGAACACCAGGTTGTGTGTGTGTGTGTGTGGCGGAGGGGGGGTTGTATCGATCTGCCCCTGCCTCTACTGTGGAGGAGAGAGAGAGAGAGAGAGAGAGAGAGAGAGAGAGAGAGAGAGAGAGAGAGAGAGAGGTGAGAAAGGAAGGGGGGGGGGAAGCTTGTGGGAGGGTGTGCTGTACCTTACGTATGGAGGGAGAGTGAGAGGGGGGGGGGCCTTTGAAGGGAGAGAAAGAGATGCATTACCTACAAGGCAAGACGTCTAGGGCTGCATAGAAGAGAGAGAGAGAGAGAGAGAGAGAGAGAGAGAGAGAGAGAGAGAGAGAGAGAGAGAGAGAGAGAGAGGTCAACAGGTGTTAAGGGCCAGGGGTTAAGGGTTCTGGTCGAGAAGCTAGGGTTGTGAGGAGCTGAGGACCAGGTAGTGTGCTTGGGTGAATGTGTGTGTGTGTGTGTGTGTGTGTGTGTGTGTGTGTGTGTGTGTGTGGATGAATATATGATTACAAAGTTATGATAATGATGATAATTAAAACCTTTATTATTTGTATTGATTATTATTATTATGGATGACGAATTAACTGCAGTCCACAAACTTAAGAAATATGCAGAGAAAATACATATGTAATTGACATTATTGACAGTAAGGCTATGGGGGGAGGGGGGTTTCGGGTATATAAACAAGTGTTTACATAAACACTCGGGTGTGGTAGCCCACTGATTGTTGATGATGTTTACAGTGGTTGTGATGCTACAGCAGCTGTTTCATAAGCTGTTTGAATAAGTTTGGATGGGTTTGATGTAGTGATGGTGCCGAACTGCAACTCGGGGACGAGGGATCTCATCTGGTATGAATGCGGTCCTCGTGATGGGTGGCGAGCGTCGGGAGGATCAGTGTGTTGAGTCCCTCTTGACATGTGGTGTCGCAGGCACTGAGGATGACCCCCCCTGCACGCCCTTTTTTCCTCCGCGCCTTTTGTTGTATCTCCTGTTGTGTGGGTGGGGGTAGGGAGGACGACCAGGCGCGGGAGGCGTAAGTGGATTTGGGAAGGCAGGGTGGATAACTGGAGGAGTTGATGATGGTAATGATGGTGGCGCTGCTGGCTTGTTCCTTCTTGTTTTGCTTATCGGAGCTTGTTGGACTGAACAGTCTTGGGAGAAGGGGGTGTTACTGGGGCCTCGTGAGATAGTAGGGGGTGGGACAGTGTTGGAAGTAGGAGTTAACAGAGTGGAAGGGGCTGGATCCTAGTGAGACAGTAGGGGGATGGGGCAGTGTTGGAAATAGGTGGATTTAACAGAGTGGAGGGGGCTGGTGAGACAGTAGGGGGATGGGGCAGTGTTGGAAGTAGGTAACAGAGTGGAAGGGGCTGGATCCTAGTGAGCCAGTAGGGGGATGGGGCAGCCCGTGTTGGAAGCGAGGCTCATGTGCACAACTACGGTCGTGGTTGGGGGAGGTTGTTGGCGGTGGTCCAGTTCAGAGATCTTTAAAAAGCGTGTTGTGGAGGGTGATGTAATCGCGTGAGCTGTTGTCAAGGCTGACGCCAAAGGAAGAGACGGCGAGGTAGTTCCAGTGAGCCGTTGCATCTGTCATGGAGTCGCGTATGGGGTTGAGGGGGAACTCAGGAAAGGGTCCAGTGTCTTTGGCTTGTGGGAGGCCACAGGTGATGGGCTGGAAGGTGGAGATGGCCCCTCCCTTCGAGGTGCTTTCCAACCCGGCCACACTCTGGGACGAAGCCTGCAAGCCATGGGACCTCCCCGCAGCGCAAGATTGATGGCTTTATTGATGGTAATGTCATGGCTGACTAGATGGAAGGCTTTGGTGAAGTCAACATAGAACCGTGGAGGTCTTGCGTCCCTCCGGGAAGGCAGCTGACGAGGAAGTAGAGGGTGGTAGAGGAGGTTTTCTTATGACCATACTGATGGGGGTTTGTGGAGGTTGGTGTGGAGGTGTGCATGGGTGAGTGAGGGAAGGTGTATGTGGTTGTGTGGGTGTGTTGTGTGTATGGGTGAGTGAGGGAAGGTATATGTGGTTGTGTGGGTGTGTGGAGGTGTTCATGGGTGAGTGAGGGAAGGTGTATGTGCTTGTGTGGATGTGTGGTGTGTATGGGTGAGTGAGGGAAGATGTATGGGGAGGGGGTTGTATGTGAGGGCAGTTGTAGAGGTAGCAACAGCAGCCACAGTCTACCAGGGGGGGTTGGGGGGAATGTGTGAGGAATGCTGGTAGACGGGTCGATGAGGGATGTGAAGCCATGCTAAGGTGTAGCGGGGTGTTAGGGTGAGGCACGGTAGGGTGAGCGTAAGCCGTGCTGGGATGTAGCCAGGGTGTAGGGACGGGTGGGTGAGTATAGGCCATGCTGGGGCGTAGCATGGGGTAGCCAGGGTGTAGGGACTGGAGAGCGAGTGTGGTATTGACTGGCACCTGGTAGACGGAACTGTCAGTAGGATGGTTGACTCTGGGTTAGTGTAAGGGGCAGACGAGAGCGCACAGGGAAGAAGGAGGAGGAGGAGGGACAGCAGCCACATGATGAATGTCAAGTAATGAGGTAGGGTGGAGGGAGGGAAGGGTTGGTGGGTGTGGAGTTGGTACACGATGGTGGTGGGGGGAGGAGGGAGGGGAGTGGCGTGTGGGGGGCGGGCCAGTAAAGGGGCTTACTTGTGTTTATTAGCTGTGGAAGACGTGGCGACGAGTGTGGTAAATGGGCCCGCCTGGAGGCTGGCCTGGCTGCCGGGGCTGGGGAGCGGAAGACGCTAGCCTGGGGAGCAGAGGAGGGCCGCCTGGGGAGAGGAGGAGGCCGGCCTGGGGAGCGGAGGAGGCCGGCCTGGGGAGCGAGGAGGGGTGGCCTGGGGAGCGGAGGGGGCTGGCCGGAGGAACGGAGGGGACTAGCCTGGGGAGTGGAGGGGACTGGCCTAGGGAAACGGAAGGGGCTCGGCTGGGAGAGCGGAGGATGTCAACAAGGGGGCCGGGCAGGAGAGCAGATCATCGGGGATCGTGTTCTTGTCTTGGCTGGAGGACGCCAGTAGACCTTCAAGTCCACTCCTGTGATAGTCACAGGGAACCAGAGGATCCACTCCTGCAGCAGAGTACAGGACACCGTGATATCTACTCCCTGTGTCTCCTGGAGGAGTTCAGCGATCCTGAGGTCATCCTCGGGCGAGGCGTGTGTCAGGGTTGGGGGTTGAGGCCGTGTCAGGGGTTGGAGATCGCGCTTGACGGCCGCTGCTGGTGGTTGGTACATGTTGTGGCGAGGACGTCCGTCCTTCCGGCGGCCGCAGCGAGGACGTCCGTCCTTCCGGCGGCCGCAGCGAGGACGTCCGTCCTTCCGGCGGCCGCAGCGAGGACGTCCGTCCTTCCGGTGGCTGCAGCGAGGACGTCCGTCCTTCCGGCGGCCGCAGCGAGGACGTCCGCCCCTCCGGCGGCCGCAGCTTCGCCCCCGTGTGTCAGGCGACACGTGTGGTTCTTGTGTTGGACACTTGGTCTCCTATGCTGCACCTGCGTTCCGTATTATAAGCACGACTGTTGAAAAGGAAGGGGGGGGGGGGGGAATCTATGGAGGGTGATGCCTGAGGACTGCAGACCCGGCGCCGTTCGCTCGTTAGACGTGAGAGGTGTCGGTGGAAGTACAATATGTAGAAGGCTCGGTGATGGGTCTCCTTGAGGAGTATCAGACTATGCAAAGACCCGCCCGGCTGTGACCCTTCACAGGGAAGTCATTTCTCTGTGAGGCCAGGTTCCCAGAACGTCTTTTGCTGCTGGAGGACGAGCCTGTACGAGGCCAGGCGCATGACACCTGACGCTTGAGAAGGTCACACACTACGGCTGGGCAGAGGCGACAGACGTCCGTCGAGGGAAGGTTACGCGTTGCATCGGTAATGTCTGGATGTTCTTGCCGGTCTGGAAGGCGAAGACTCAGACGATCTTAACTTCTTGAAACACGATAACGGTGTGACCCTTGATGACCTAACCCTCCAAGGGTCAGGTCGGAGCTTATGCCGTCATTCCCTCAAGGTTTCCAACGCTCCCAAAAAGGGGTTTAGATCGTTAGGACGGCCGCTCCAACCTGACCCCAACTGGAGACGCTAGAGATGGACCGCTGGCGGCGATGTCCCACTCCTCTTGCATGCTCGTCGTCGGAGCCCTGTCCCGGAGCAGGTCATGCCAGATGTATAGCACCGTATAAAGATGTTCGCCTCCTCCTCTCAGGAAATTAGGTGGGGAGTCTTCCTCGTCTTGGCTTCGCCGTAAGGAGATTGAAAATCAAACTAACCTCTTTCACATTTTTCCTTTTTTTTGTGTGTGTGTGGTAATTCAAAATATTCTTGGACGCCTTGCGCCCGGATCGATTTCCCGGTGTGTTATATTCGCACTGTTGACTGTGTTTCCATATTCATAATTAGTGGTTCGGTTTTGATGATACAGACGGAAATTAGTTTACGTATTCCTTCGACCGACTGAATTTAGGCGATGGATGCTTGTGGAAGTCATTGATGGAGACGCACCTATTGCGCTATAAACGTGTGAATATATATATATATATATATATATATATATATATATATATATATATATATATATATATATATATATATATATATATATATATATAAAGTTTAGGATTCGTGTTAAGTGATGCTGTCCTTTTTGTCTTGCCAAACCATTTTGTTTTTTTACATTTACACGTTTTACATAGCAGCGTAACGGTGAGGAGGGGAGGCTGGCTGTGTGGTTACGAGTGCTGGGAACGTAAGTGATGGTGGGGGAGGGGGGGGGGGAGTACCCTGCCTAGCCTGCGTTGCTCTCCCTACCTACCCACCCACCCCAACCCCTCTCTCTCTCTCTCTCTCTCTCTCTCTCTCTCTCTCTCTCTCTCTCTCTCTCTCTCTCTCTCTCTCTCTCTCTCTCTCTCAGTAGCCTGGGTTGCTCTCGCTCGTACTGTAACACACCTGCCGGCTGTACACTCCACAACCTCCAGATGTGTGAGATAGACGGCTCTCCTGACCGTGAAGGAGCGACCCCCCCGCTCCCCCTGAGCGCCACGGTACGACCCTTGGGTACGACGGTACGACCCTGGAGCACTTACAGTACGACCCTTGGGTACGACGGTACGACCCTTGAGCACTTACAGCACGACCCTGGAACACGACGGGGCGATCCTTGAGCCCGGCGGCGGTACGACCATTAGTAGGTATGCTAGCGGCGCGACTGACCTGACCCTCCTGGATCAGGTCAGACACCCGGCCATCATACCCACGGGTCGTACCCTCGTTCACACATGGCCAAGTAGACAACTAAATGTATATATGCAAGATGGCGGAGCATCAGACGAGTGTAGGTAGTCAGGTGGGGACAGTGGGCGGGTCAAGTGCTGGCAGTGGGCGTGGACACGGACGGGTTAGGTGGAGACAGTGGGCGGGGACACGGGCGAGTCAGGTGGGGACAGTGGGCGGGGACACGGGCGGGTCAGGTGGGGACAGTGGGTGGGGACACGGGCGGGTCAGGTGGGGACACGGACGGGTCAGGTGGGGACAGTGGGCGGAGACAGGGCGGGTCAGGTGGGGACAGTGGACGGGGACACGGGCGGGTCAGGTGGGGACACGGACGGGTCAGGTGGGGACAGTGGGCGGGGACACGGGCGGGTCAGGTGGGGACAGTGGGTGGGGACACGGGCGGGTCAGGTGGGGACACGGACGGGTCAGGTGGGGACAGTGGGCGGAGACAGGGCGGGTCAGGTGGGGACAGTGGGCGGGGACACGGGCGGGTCAGGTGGGGACAGTGGGCGGGGACGTGAGCTACCCTGATGATAAAATCAATGTGTTGACTGCTTGATGAGGAGGAGGTAGAGGAGGAGGAGGAGGGGATAAACAGAAGAGAATTCGTGAAACTGAGGAATGCCTTATGACCTTGGGAGGCTGGGTAGTGTCGGGCCAGCTGAGCTGACGGCAGACGCCCAGCCCACACACCACCCACACACCGCCCACTGGTACACAGTCTGGCAATGAGGGGGTGGAAATCCCTCAATGCAAGCAGGCCTACGAAATGTTGTACGGGATCCGAGCCGTTCCGCTAATGCCTCGTCTCGCGCGGCGGGTAAAAGCCGACATTTTAATGTAATGGTTTACGCTACGTGGCTGTGGTGTTTCCCTCTCTCTCTCTCTCTCTCTCTCTCTCTCTCTCTCTCTTGGAATAATGTAATGTGGAAAAATTAGATCACATGCGATGGTTGGCGGTGCGGAGGAGAGCTGTTATGGCGGGAGGCAGATGGTGGCAATTGCTGGCGCATGGGGCGCCCACGGAGGGAGGGACCAGGTCGGGAGGGAGAGGAGGTGAGGCGTCTGGTACTCTGGAAGGGTAGAAGGAGGGAGCGAGAGGGGACGACCAGAGGGAGGGGTGGTCTAGTCTGGCACTCTGGAGAAGGGTGGAGGAAGAGGAGGGCCAGAGGGAGAGTAGGGAGGTGGTAGATGGAGGAGGTATGGCAGTGTGGGGGGAGGAGGGTTGTACACCCAGCGTGTTACACCCCTCCCCACACATTCCACCAGTAACACAGTTGGTTCTGATAATACTGTTACGTAGACAGTGAGGCCTCTTGCCCACTCCTCATACTTTAGAATGTCTTCCATAATTTATTCTATAATGACTGTTTTCTCTAATGAATGTTTTTTCTGTTTATTTTCAGGTAATGTGGCAGTAGAGTGAGCTTGGCCTCGCGTGTGTCTTCTGTAAGTACACCCCACGTTGATTTGAGTGTGTGTGTGTGTGTGTGTGTGTGTGTGTGTATGTCAACTGTATATTACAAATGTTGATATGGAATTTGCATTTTGATGAGAGTTTCGTGAGATTAGTGATTTGATAAGACCGTCTTCTACCCCCCCCCCCCCTCCCCCCACGCAGGAAGCTGATAGTGAGGTAGGAGTGACGCGCATGCGCACCCCTGGCCCCGCACACTCACACACACACGCATCACAGAGCTGTGTGATAAGCTATCGCCAGATATCCGCGATCCTCTTGAATATTGAAAACTATATACTAACTCTCAGGGAAATGTTTATAGCTGGATTCGTGCTGTGTGTGTGTATAGAAACTTGCTTCGGTGTGGACTCGCGTTGTGTCTATAACAACAACGTTGCTTCGTAATGTATATCTTCGTGATCACGTGACACGACCATTGTCATTGGTGAGGTGTTTATAACGTAGTTCCTCATTGGACTGTCGGAGTTAAGAGATCCTAGCAGGTCATCCAGGATGGCAACGTTCTCTATGTCGCTCACGGTAACTTTACGCTTTCGGTTGTAGATAATTTCCGAAACAAAATCCATTTTTCACCAGTTTTGAGAACGGCGTTGTAGTTTCTGTCTACTTTCTGTACAGTTTCGTAGATGTTATTTACCATCTGCCTCGTCTACATTTTTCTTTTTCTGGTTCCCATGAGTCTGCTTCTTCTTGGTTAGTGCCTTGGGTTCGGCTATGAGGTCATCGGGGACGGTGATGGCTTGGCCTTTGACCCAAGCCCTTTAAGAGTCAGGTCAAAAGCCAGGCCATCATGGCGATCGGTGGTATTGGGTTGTTCAGGGTTGGTGAGGTTTTTAATTTGGGCTGCTGTTAACAGTCCCGTAGCCCTCCCAACAGACCCACGTCTTCTGCAACACTCTCCCCACGTCCTTCCCTCTCCCCCATAGTCGCCATCACTCTCCCACTCGCCAACAAGGATTCCCCCGCCCCCAACACTTGGCCTCTCGTCTGGTGTTGCGCCTCTCTCTCTCTCTCTCTCTCTCTCTCTCTCTCTCTCTCTCTCTCTCTCTCTCTCTCTCTCTCTCTCTCTCTCTCTCCGGCTCTCACTTTTTCTTAACCCCTCCCCCGGTGTTCCCTCACATAGGGCCTCTCACCAGACTCTCACTCACCTCTAGTCTTCCTTCCTCAAGTTGCTCGAGATTTCCTTCAGTTGTGAGATGGTAGTGTTGGCTGAGGTCTTCGGGGGGCGCCCCTCACTGTGTGGCTCTCAGCCTCTCCCATTCAGCGGCAGACGGGGTAAATTTGCTTCAGGTTTACGGTACGGTACTTGTGGGGCGCTGTCTCTCTCTCTCTCTCTCTCTCTCTCTCTCTCTCTCTCTCTCTCTCTCTCTCTCTCTCTCTCAGCACGCTGGTCTCGAGGTGTATATAGCCATAGGAGTGTATAGATGGACGTGGGGTGTAGATGGGAGAAAGGGGGCGCGGATGGCTGGGAGAGTGGGGGGGGTGTGAGAGGCGCGTGGCCCGTGAGAGCGCCGTGTGAGAGAGGAGAGTTATGCATATGGTGCTCTTAACGAAGAGTGGGGGAGTGGAAAGGAGGGGAATGGTGGGGGCTACGTTGCGTTTCTGTGGTTGATTGGCCAGACCTCACCGTCTGCCCTTCAGATGGTCCTGGTTGTGTGTTTCTTAGCCATCGTGGTGAGGTCTGGTGTTGGTGGCCCGTGTGGTGGGGTCTGGTGTTGGTGGCCCGTGTGGTGGGGTCTGGTGTTGGTGGCCCGTGTGGTGGGGTCTGGTATTGGTGGCCCGTGTGGTGAGGTCTGGTGTTGGTGGCCTGTGTGATGGGGTCTGGTGTTGGTGGCCCGTGTGGTGAGGTCTGGTGTTGGTGGCCCGTGTGGTGGAGTCTGGTGGTAGACCTCAACGTATTGATTCAGTTGGTTGAATGTTTGGTTGTAGTGGGTGGGTTGTTGGTTGATGTGTGACCTGTGTGGTGGTTGTGGTATACTTTACGATGCTTTCAGAGGTCTTCTACCACTTCAGTTAGGTCTATGACCAAGCTGCCATCTTGCTTCTCTGCTCCGTTAGACTGTTTGAGGCTGTGTTCCTCAGGCCTACGTAGCCACCATACCCTGTGTGTTGGTTGAATGGTTCGTGTGTCGACTGGTGGTGGTTCGTATGGTTGAATGGTATAGCTGTGCATGCAAGCTTATCTGTTCGTTTTCCAGTGGTTGTTGCAGTGGTTAGAATGTGTTGGTCTCGTTCGTGGTTTGGTGTGGTGGTTGTATCCTGTGGTTGGATCATTGTTGGGTTGGATGGTTGGTTGGTATTTGTGGTTGAGTGGTCGTGGCTGGGCAAGGTGGTTTGGCTTGGCCACGCGGTCTTTGTCTGATTTGTGTAGGAAAACAGCAGATGAAATTGCGTTCAGCGTACGACCACAGAAGCGGTGTCCACGTGCGGCAGACGCATATGCCAGGCAGTGTGCTAAAATGTCCAGGCGAAATCGAGGAGGACGCCCTCTCCATAGGAGGAGGAAACGAGGTCTTCCCGAAGAGCCACGACTCACCCAGCGCAGAGGAAAAACAGACCAGTTACGACGATGAGGCAGTATCATACAAGACCTGGAGGAGGAGGAAGAAGAAGAAGGAGAAGAAGAAGAAGAAGAAGAAGAAGAAGAAGAAGAAGAAGAAGAAGAAGAAGAGAAGGAGGAGGAGGAAGAGGAGGAGGAGGAGGAGAAGAAGAAGAAGAAGAAGAAGAAGAAGAAGAAGAAGAAGAAGAAGAAGAAGAAGAGGAGGAGGAGGAGGAGGAAGAGAAGGAGGAGGAGGAGGAAGAGAAGGAGGAGGAGGAAGAAGAGAAGGAGGAGGAGGAGGAAGAAGAGAAGGAGAAGGAGGAGGAGGAGAAGAAGAAGAAGAAGAAGAAGAAGAAGAAGAAGAAGAAGAAGAAGAAGAAGAAGAAGAAGATATCAGTGAGACAGGGCCGAAGGCACCTGCGCCGTTTGCCGGCTGCTGGCTGGACGGCACGGCACTTAATCAGCTCATAACATGCTGGTTACGGTGGCGTGAGGCCCCTCCGGCAGTTAACAGACAGGACCAGGACCACCTGGCTGCAGGTCTGTGGAAACTACGTGGGCCTGCGGGCTGCTGCGGCGGCTTCCCAACAGCTTCGTCGACCCACGGTCGAACCCAGGAGCAGCAAGCAGCCAGTGGCTGTTAGGGGCTTCCAAGACTCGTGAACATTACACTAGTTATTCGCCACCAGGTTAGACCGCGGGGTGGGGTAGAGACGAGGTCCTCCCTCCTCAGAACCACCTCTTCATCCATCCGTCCCCGACGTTGGCTTTGTATCACACGCCCTTGGGGGTCGTATGGCAATGTAATCACCCATAATATGATTACGTGTTCCTTGGATCCGTGAAGGGCTGACGCGTCCATTGTGTGTGCCGGTATTGTCATCCCTGTAGACCGCGCGGCGACCGGAGTTGAAAAAAGGTCTTGGACGAAGACGAAGAGAGTGTGCCAGATCGGCCAGGCTGTGAGGAGGGTATGTAGGCCATCGGGCTTGCCCCCCCCACCTCAAAGAGCCCGACTGATCAAAGGAGCAGCAACGGAGCTCTGTCGTAAATGGGGCTATGGAGGGAGCGAGAATGTAGGACCCCGAACGCGAGGTATACGTGAGGTACAGTGTGGTACTGGGGACAGAGGAGGTGTGGGTGTGTGTGTGTGTGTATACTGTACAGTGTGCGTGGTGTGGTATACCAGTCGGGTGGTATACTGACGGTGCACTTGGTCATCCCCGCGGTGGGTTGGAATGTGGGGATCGACACGACCTTAAAAAAGCTGTATATGGGAGGTACACACACACACACACACACACACACACACACACACACACACACACACACACACACACACACACACTCTCTCTCTCTCTCTCTCTCTCTCTCTCTCTCTCTCTCTCTCTCTCTCTCTCTCACCATATCATGCCTGCCCTCATGCGTGCGCACTCGACCCCCCTTGTGTTGTTGCCATTTGCATAAAATCTCATTAGGTACGGCAGGTATGAGGTGTGGGCGGCCCGCGGGGCTGGCAGGCCGGGAGTCGTACCGTCAGCTGCGACAGATACGAGGGTGGTTAACTCTGGTGGTGTACATCGCCCCCCACGCCCCCGGCAGAGGGAGGTCCTCGTCTCCCGGGAATCGAAGCGCCCTGGTCTGCCGGTACTCCTCCTTCAGGAGAGTTATGGCTCCTGCAGGAACATACTGTACATGCAGGTGGTGGGAGAGGAATTCGCTGGTCTGGAAGGTGGCTTTAAATACAGCCAGCAGCGCCACCTACCATGACACTCACAAACCTATCTCTCCGCTTTCCCGTATACCACTGTCGGGCACCAGTCGAGTCTTGCAGTGGACCACTGAAAATAACACACCCTCCTCAGTGGAGGAGACCGTAAATTTTAACGATTGGAGGAACTGCAGAAGAATTTAACACGGAGTCCAGGATGCAACCATCACTACATCACTAAAAGGGAAGGGCAAGCGATCTTAAACCTTTGTCAGATGACCTCATGAGTCAAACGAATTTCTTTGTCAGTAAAGAATACAGAGAAATGCTTTTAGCGACACACCACTTACGGTTCTTGGCCGCGCGTCTCTGTACAACGCATCGGAAGGAAACATACAGAGCTCACAGTGTGGACGGAGGTAGGGGGGAAGGAAACAGATGACCAAAACAGGGAACACGTCGGTGAAAAATTTTTGAGGAAGCTTGGTAGGCTGGATTCTGTGGACCACGCAAGACGAGAGAAGTAATATCGGAGATAGCGCTGCCAGGCGCTGGCACTCCCCCCATACCAGAGGATTGTTGTTGGCTGAGATCTTCCTTTCTTCTGGAAAATATCCAGATGTGCGGTGGACTTAGAACACCTCCCCGCTGTCTGCGCTAGGAATTCCTAGGGACCGTCAAACACCCTGAAGTGACTTGACTCGCTGGTAGAAATTACGAGGAACAGCTGAAAATGACTGAAGCTTTCTTTTAGGCTGCACAAGGGAGAGAGAGAGAGAGAGAGAGAGAGAGAGAGAGAGAGAGAGAGAGAGAGAGAGAGAGAGAGAGAGAGAGAGAGGTTTCATGATTTACTCTAAAACTTCAGGAAGTCTTGGATTTCAGATATGCCCTCGACAGCTGTCGAACATTTGAGCAAGAAAAGGATGGTGTGAGGGGGTGCCCGGGTGGGGAGGTTACGGTGAGTGAGGGGACGGGTGGGGAGATAATGCAGGGTGATGGAGGGCCGGATGGGGAGTTAATACCGGGTGGAAGGAAGGTGCGGGGAGGGGAGTAGGGGGGGGGAGGTAAAGTGGCAATTAAGAGATTTAGTAATTACGCAGGTCACACAGTTAAGTAGGGGCGAGGTGATCAAGACGGGTGTGGAAGTGCTTCGTGATTGCTGGTCACTATATGATAGTGACCATGACATAGTGACGGAGGTGACTGGTGAGGGGTGTGCGTCTACGGCAGCGCCACGTTAGACTGGAGTCACTGAGATGGTGCAGTACATGTGTCTGGCTGGGGTGTGGTGCAGGTGTGCAGTGCGTGTCTGGCTGGGGTGTGGTGCAGGTGTGTGGCTTGGTGCGCAGTACATGTGTCTGGCTGGAGTGTGGTGCAGGTGTGTGTGTGTGTGTGTGTGTGTGTGTGTGTGTGTGTGTGTGTGTGTGTGTGTGTGTGTGTGTGTGTGTGGCTTGGTGTATTACACTGTCGTAAGTTGGGTCCTCACCGGGCCCTTGTGATGGAGTCTAGGTAGAGGCCTGGCTTGGCTGGCGCTGAGCGCGAGTGTTGTAGGGGTTACTGGGACAGCGCCCGCTACAGCTGGGGCTAATTAAGTCATGCTGTTGATCTGTACTTCAGTAATGTACGTGGACAGGAGAGGGAGGATCCGCTGTGTCCTTAAGGACATAGACAGGAGAGGGAGGATCCGCTGTGTCCTTAAGGACATAGACAAGAGAGAGAGGATCCGCTGTGTCCTTAAGGACATGGACAGGAGAGGTAGGATCCGCTGTGTCCTGCTGTGTCCCGGGGCCTTGACACACGTAGGACACTTCTCTTACAGAATTCCTTCGTCAGGAATAGATAAAAGAAAAAAACAATACGTGCTAATTAAGGTGTAATGGCGTAAGGCTCATAACTGTTGTATATGATTTTCATGTCGCTTAAGAAAATGTTTAACCCGTCAACTTCAGCTGACCCATACATAACTCGAAGGAAATTCCAGCTTAGGGTCATGGAACTTAGAATACAGATGTTTTGATATTTTTCCCAACACTGTTGCCCCGTCCATTCAGATTTCGCGCCCCAATAAGTGAGCTGCGCTGCAGGCGACACAGGTGTACCACAGAGGATGTGCTAATTTTTTTTTTTTGTTTGCTTTTGGAGGGTGTGGTTCGTGTGCGCTGAGGGGTGTGGGGTCAGCCGGGCCTGGCGGCGTGTGTGTGTGTGTGTGTGTGTGTGTGTGTGTGTGTGTGTGTGTGTGTAAGGGGAGATGTGTGGTGGATGGTTGTCCACAGCTAGTGAGGTGGAATGTACACTGCAGTTGTGGAGATATGTAGGGATGTGGTGGGGTTGTTTAGGGCTGTGATGGGGATGTGTCGGGCTGTGATGGAGATGTGTGGGACTGTGGTGGGGATGTGTCGGGCTGTGATGGAGATGTGTGGGACTGTGATGGAGATGTGTGGGACTGTGGTGGGGATGTGTCGGGCTGTGATGGAGATGTGTGGGACTGTGGTTGGGATGTGTCGGGCTATGATGGAGATGTGTGGGACTGTGGTGGGGATGTGTCGGGCTGTGATGGAGATGTGTGGGACTGTGGTGGGGATGTGTCGGGCTGTGATGGAGATGTGTGGGACTGTGGTGGGGATGTGTCGGGCTGTGGTGGCCATAGTTAGGCAAGTGGTGGCACAGTGCCAGGCTGACGAGAGCCACTGCACTCCGTGGGCTGAGTCCCTCACACCCCTTGTCGTGCGGGCCTTAACTAAGGCTGCTGGTTTAGGGAAGTGCCCTTCGAGAACTTTAAGACGAAAGACGACTCAGAAGAACCTTTTTTTTCTGATGTAAAAAAAAATGTAGGTGAGGTGATCAAATTTTCCGATAGGAACCTCTGGACCGTGAATGTGAATCGAAGTCATAGATTTTGGGAGAATCTTAGAAGTCAAAAAGAAAAAAAAAGATACTTGGATGTGAGGAGGACCATGGGTTTCAAGCTGGGGTGTTCCGGGGAAGGACTGAGAGAGAGAGAGAGAGAGAGAGAGAGAGAGAGAGAGAGAGAGAGAGAGAGAGAGAGAGAGAGAGTCACCGTAATACGCGGTGACAGATATTAGAGCTGGCCACTGTCCCCGGGACAAAGAAATCACAGGACACAAATGTCGCAATGGAGGAGCGAGAGCGGAACTGTTCTCCGCTGTATTGACACTTTAGCTCTTAAAAGGCCCGTGGTGCATGGTTGTGCAGGGGCGCCTCACTGCTGCAGATGACCGTGAGACGGGCGCTGCTACTGTCGGGGCATCGCCCCACACCAGAGGAACTGTGTGTGTGTCTCGCCAGCAGCGTGTTGATCTCCCGCCCTTAAGAATGACATTATCCCTGAGGGAGAACCCGCGTCCCGTGTGAGGTGCCCCCCTCATGTTGCTTGGGGGGAGAGTCGTGTTATGACGTGCGCCCGTGTAGGGAGGAGGAACTCCCTCGAAGTCTTGGTGTACCTGCAGGAGTTAGGTCCCTCCCTCTTCAGGCATCTCCTGCCTCCCGCTATCACGTGTCGCTGCCGATGTGGCGTTCGTATGGAATCCTCGCCTGTGTGAGGGGCTGCCTGCGACCATGGTGTTCGGCCACTACTATATAGAGAGAATTCCCTGGACGAGCACCCACGAAGTGTACCAGAGCGGCCAGGCTATGGGGGCTATGTAGGCCTGGAGGGCTGCGGGCGGCTTGCAACAGCCTGGTCGACCAGCGACCACATCCAGCAGCCTGGGGGCCCTGGCCGCCCCCCCCCCCCCCCAAGTGTTGTAGGGATGATAGAACTTTCGAAGACTTCGCTAGGTATGTACTTGTTTCCAGGTCCTCCGTCCTCTCTCTGATGAGCTCTTCCAGTGTTCTTCAGCATTGTACGTTCCCATGCTGCGACGCTCTTACACACACACACACACACACACACACACACACACACACACACACACACGCACGCACACACTCGTCATGTGCAGCCATGGAGGAGGTCGTAGCCAGGCGCTTCACGGCGGTCTGGGCTTCCAAATGTTGCCATCTAACACCTCCTGGCCCCCGTGTTGCCGCCCAATTCATTTCAGAGCCTCGGCCGCCGCCGCTTTCTTAATGTTTATTTGTACTGACGTTTACTTGGCGGTTGGCTACGGTGGTGTTCCTGTGGTGCTATATCTCCTCCTCCTCCTCCTCCTCCTCCCCCAACACACTCGACTCCTGGTCTTGTATTTACGTCTGTGAAAGTTAACAGTTCGGTCTCCCTCCCTCCCTCCCTCCCTCTTTCCTCTGCGGCGTTCGTTGTATTTTGTAGATCTAGTTAAGCGCTCCCGGTGTACAGGTGGCGCCACATCCTGTCCCATTCCGTTTTCCCTCCCCCTGTTTAGTTACGTAATATTTTACGTGTGGAAGGGCCGTCCCATTCCTTCCTTAGCTCCCACATTGGGAAGTGTACGGGAGTAAACGACTCCCATTTTACGTGTGTGTGTGTGTGTGTGTGTGTGTGTGTGTGTGTGTGCGTGATGCGCACCAGCTTGCGCAGAGATATTGCTGCAGTGTAGAGGTTGCTTGCGTGATGGGGAACTACGCGGGTGCGAGGTAGTCAGCCCAGTACATTGTACTGATGTCCACTGGTTTGGTACCCATTGAACACGGCGGTACGATTCTTGAACACGAAGGCATGAGCAAGTACTCACGGTACGGTACGGCACGGTACGGTACGGTACTGAGCAAAGCTGTACGCGGTACTTAGGTATAGTGGCCTCTGAACTGTGTTTTGAAGGGCGGGTCAAAGGTCTAGGCCTTCAGACGCTCAAGGGTCGTACCGTCGTCTCAAGGGTCGTACTGTCGTGCTCGAGGGTCGTACCGTCATGCTCAAGGGTCGTACCGTCGTG
>NC_092265.1:22530632-22558132 GCF_036320965.1 Panulirus ornatus
GGCGTGGGAGGGAGGAGGTCTGGAGGCCGGGGCGTGGGTGGTAGAAGGTCTGGAGGCCGGGGCGTGAATGGGAGGAGGTTTAGAAGCCGGGGCATGGGTTGTAGGAGGTTTGGAGGCCTGGGCGTGGATGTGGATGCCGGGGCGTGGGTGGAGAGGAGGTCTGGAGGCCGGGGCGTGGTTGGGAGGAGGTCTGGAGGCTGGGGCGTGGATCTGGAGGCCGGGGCGTGGGTGGGAAAAGGTCTAGAGGCGGGGGCGTGGGTGGGAGGAGGTCTGGAGGCCGGGGCGTGGACCTGGAGGCCTGGCCGTGGGTGGGAGGAGGCCTGGAGGTTGGGGCGTGGATCTGGAGGATGGGGCGTGGGTGGAAGGATGTCTGGAGGCCGGGGCGTGGGTGGGAGGAGGTCTGGAGGCCGGGGCGTGGGTCTGGAGCCTTGTTGTGTTGACGGGTGTCGGGAGGCCTGCCTGGCCCCTACCCACGTGGGAGCTCTTCCCAACACGGGAGGGGAGAACCCACCTCCGCACACAGGCACCCCGCTTGGGCCCCCCCCCCCCCCTTATTATCCCCTCCTCCTCCTCCTCCTTCTTCTTCCTCTGCTCCCCCCCCCCCAGCCCGCCTCCAACCACCCTGGGGTTGCGGGGGGGGGGAGGGGGGGATGGATGTGACCTCTGGTATAGGACGCATCAGGTCATGCAACACCAGCACCAGGCTCCCGACCCCTCCCTCCCTCCCTCCGCATCCACCTAACTCTCACTGACGCATTCCTACAACCTGCTCACCGTGGTGGTGGTGCTGCTGCTGTAGGCCAGGAGGAGGCTCGGCAGACGTCACTGCCACGGCTGCTGCTGGTGAGGGGAGGGTGGCGTGGGTAGCAGCAGCAGCGGCAGTAGCAGCGAGGGCGAGCCACGCCAGGAGCCACGGCAGGAGCCAGTAGGCGTGGGCATTACCTCCCGTGACGAGTGCACCAGTACAGTACACCGGTGGTGTGGTTGAGGGGGTGGGCGGCCTTTGGTGTGTGTGTGTGTGTGTGTGTGTGTGTGTGTGTGTGTGTGTGGTTGGCTGTGGTGGCTGGCCTAGGGCGGCCGCAGAAGGTTAACGGGGCAGGGGAGCGGTGGCAGCGCGGGTGGGGAGTTCTATTGATCGCCGCCAGGATAAGTCCACACGGGCCTCGCCCTCTCCCCTGCCCGGCCCTCCTCCTCCTCCTCCTGCTGCTGCTCCGCACACAGGCCCACCAGCCCGGCCTGGCCTGGCCTGGCCTGCACGAGGTTCATTACCCAGCTGCTGCTGCTGCTGCTGCATCATACCATTACATTCCACCACACACATACCTCCACTTGTACCACCACACTCACCTCACCTACCACACCCACCACGCCCCACTGCCACACCCACCACTGTCAGCACTCCTGCCACCACTACCACACCCGCACACAACCACCACCACCACACTGCCACAACCACCACACTGCCACACCACTCGGCCACATCTACCACAGCTTCCTACTAACCACAGTACATCCCCCAACACACTCACCAGTACACCCACTACACCCATTACTACACCCCAACACCACTACACCCACCACCCCACGATCACACAACCACACCAACCACAATACCGCAACTACTACACCACCACACCCACCACCGCTACCACACCCACCACATTGCCACACCCACCTTGCTGTTACACCTACCACACCCACCACCGCTGCCACACCCACCACATTGCCACACCCACCTTACTGTTACACCTACCACACTACCACACCCACCTCGTTGCCACACCCACCTCACAATTACACCAGCCACTCTTACCACACTGACCATATTGCCACACCCACCTCACTATTACACCCACCATACTACCACACCACTACACCCATCACACTACCACATCCATCTTACACCACATTAACACACCCTCCACACAACCTCATCCACCACACTGTCACACGTACTACACCACTACATCCACTAGATATCACTACACCCCAGTACCACACCCAACCACACTGCCACACCCCACCACACTCACCACACCCCACCACACCCACGCCCGCCACAAGACGTGGAGGGGGAGGGGAACATTGTCAGCCTATCTTAGCTGCTCCCAGGTTGAGACCTGACCTCCACACACACACACACACACACACACACACACACACACACACACACACACACACACACACACACACACACAGTAGGCCTCCTGCCACCTCACCAGGCGCATCTCCCTCCCTCAGACGGGTGTCAGCAGTGACCCTGGTCTGTAGGAGGCGGGTGTCCCCGCTGGGTGGCACGCCACACCCTCTCCTGTCTTTGCCCATCTTGGACACTGTCTACCCCCTTACACGCTACCACCTGTGACAGTGGCACCAGTGGTGCACCAGTGGTGGGTGCCACGTAGTATCACCAGCTGTATGGCACTGATGGTGATCCATGTATCACTGCCTGTAGCAGTGCCAAGACGAATGGTACAGGTGCTATTACCCTATGTATGGCACTGTCGGGTATACATGTATCACACTGCCAGTAAAGCTCATGCCCTGTGTCATAATACAGGCACCACCGCCTGTATCAGTCGTATGGCATTATCATCACCACAAGGGAGGTGTGTGTGTGTGTGTGTGTGTGTGTGTGGCACAGCTAACACAGACACCACTACTGGTTTACTTGTGACCCAGGAGTAAACCAATAGAGCGATCACTGGTAAACCAGGCGGGGTTTACACGAAGGCTACCTGGCCTGGAAGCCACCAAGGGCACCGGTCTCCTCCCCACCTCCTCCAGGAGCCACACTCCTTGACACCACGACGAAGGAGACGCTGTTCGAAGCGCCTTCATGCCACCTACAACATACAACATCAGAAGGGTTGTAGATGTGGCGGAAAAGTAGTTGTAGATTATGTTAATTGTCTGTACGTGTACATGGGTGGAGAGTGGAAGGGTGGAGAAGGGGTTGAAGAGTTGAGGTATTATGTTTTGAAGTACAGAGGCAAGCCATACAAGCGTATGGCACTACTCCACCCCCGGTAGGTGGGCCAGGGAATAAGGTCACTGACATATTAGCCCCGTGAACACGACGGCACGACCTTTGAACACTACGGCATGACCCGTGAACACGACGACACGACCCATGAACACGACGGCACGACCTTTGAACACTACGGCACGACCCGTGAACACGACGGCACGACCCGTGAACACGAGGGCACGACCCTTGAGCACGACGGGACGACTCTTCATCATGTCGGTATGGCCCTTGATCACGACGGAACGACACCTGGCGGTGGTGGCCCGGGCCTATGACCTGAACCTAAGGGGTTTGGACCGAAGATTCTTGCGGTGGAGGTCCGTGCAGGACGGCGATAACGCAACTTCAGGTCACCCTTGTGACCTGAGTGCGTGTTGACTTCACCGAAGACCTCGCGCTGCTTTTGTGAGTTACCGTGGCCCTCAGACCGTACACTTCTCGAGTGTGGTAACGCATTCGTAAAGTGAGGTATACGGGAGACCCACGTGAGTGAGTGGCGAGCCAGAAAGCGAAAGGAAGCTATGTATCAACCCCTGTCTGAGGGGGCGCACCTCGAGGTCATTGTGGTCCGGTGTCATGCAGGTGGAAGCCCCGCCCGGGTGAGTGAGATGCAACTTACAGGTCATCCTCATGGAAGATGCAGGTCACTTGCGAGGTCAGCGCCTCAGCGGGTACCGAACAGATCGTGTATTGGTAATGATAGGTGTGGATGATGATAATGATGGAGATGGCTGTCAACATGTAGGTACCTACCTGAGTGATGGATGGGCACGTGGCTTTGGGTCCATCCTAATCAGACGTTGATGACAAAGGTCTTCTACCCACCTACCACAGCTCGGCCTGACACCCAAACTTCCTGTGTTGTTGAGGTGGTTGGTCAAATTGGTCATGTTCACGTCCCGGACGCCATCATAGCCGGTTGCCACCATGCCCACCTTGCCTTGGTGCACTTTTTAGAGGTTTATCCAGTGTTTCTAATGGTTCTGGGGAGTGTATCAAGCAGTCTCCCAATCCTGAATGACGAGTGCGTTTTCTCTTTAGTTAAATCTGTTGCATTTTGTGATTGCATTGATCATGTTTTACCGCCTACCATGCCTGTAAGCCAGCGAGGAACCTTTTTAGTATAGAGCTTCGTGTCTTCTAGGATTTTCCAGGTGTTATATTGTGATACACACACCTCTCCCTCCTGCGCGCCAGAGGGGTACAACAGCCTCATTGATTTCATCCGTTTCCCTTGTAGTACAGATGGTATACAAGCGTCGGTGTTGGGGGGCAGTGGAAGAGCTCTGGACGCTCGCTGAATACGAAGTTGGCCCGCCCGTCTTGGGGCGATGTTAGCACACGGCGATGCCCTGGTCGTGAGGGTACTCGTGCCTTGGAGAGGGACGTCGTCTCTCTCTCTCTCTCTCTCTCTCTCTCTCTCTCTCTCTCTCTCTCTCTCTCTCTCTCTCTCTCTCTCTCTCTCTCTCGTCCTCGGGGTTGCTTCGTAAAGATCCTGACGGCCATTTTTTTTTTTGTTTTTGTTTTGTGTTTGTTTTGGGGAGGAGGTGTCATCCGCGGCCACTGTGTGTGTTGTGCTCGCTTGATGGAGGAGAGGCCGTGCGCTGCCGTCCTCATTCTTAGGGCAACGCTCTCACGAATACGCGCTGGTCATACCCGTTCTGGCCGGCGTTGTCGACCACCTTTCCGATCTTCATTTCTCCCACACAAGCAGAGTCGCTGGCACACTTCTCGCCAAGACAAAGAACGAGGTTTTCAGTGGCTCCCATCGGAAGTCCTAAGTCAATATTCATCTATAATTTCGTAGTATTTTCAAGGGGTTCAATTCCATACTCTAGTACCATCTGGATTGCGTGAAGCTGTGTGTCCGGGTCGTATGTACGCCAATGTTAGATACGATTATGACAAACAATAGAGATGCAAGTGTATTACCTTGGGGGACTGTACTGTTTACCTTGAAGGCAGGGGCTGGAGCTTGCTTGATATATATATATATATATATATATATATATATATATATATATATATATATATATATATATATATATATATATATATATATATATATATATATATATATATATATATATATATATATCCTAGTCTGAGCCAGGTACCCATTTTATCGACCACCCCCTAGGTGTGGATGAACAGCTGGGTTGACTGTGGACCGACTGCCGTCACCAAGAATCGAAACCCATACCCTCGACCTTGGGCGGGTCGGCCCGTCCCGGGCGTTAGTGTGAGCTATGTCATGCTGTTCACATTGGTCAGTGGCTTTTCCAAAGTCTGTGTACATAACAGCCTTGGTGTTTGCCCCTCCCCCCCTCCCCCCAGCGCCTCAAGCCTTGCTAAATCTATCGCCTTGAACAAGGACCTAAGAGATAGATAGATAGATAGAGTGAGAGAGAGAGAGAGAGAGAGAGAGAGAGAGAGAGAGAGAGAGAGAGAGAGAGAGAGAGAGAGAGAGAGAGAGAGAGAGAGAGAGAGAATCTTCACACCCGGAAACCATTGTGTCCTGGGTTAGGTTAGGTTAGGTTAGGTTAGGTTAGGTTATTGACTCCAGGACTTCGGTGCCATTATATCACAGGACTGTTTCTGGAAGATGTTTAATGACGTGCCGTGTCTGTGCTGTGGGTGGGGGAATTTTCTTTTTTGTGAATTCCAGACTTCCTCTGTAATGGGGTGAAGTTGTGTCAGTGTCAGGATTTTCTGTGGAATTGTGCCAGATTTCAGTTTTCTTCCTGAGGATGCCTCGCGCCTGTGCTGCTAGTGTGTAGGATTTCTTCACATAGATAGCGGTCCTTAGCGGAGTCCTGGCACAGAACACATGGGCAAGCTGTCGGTCGCCCCTCGCTGAGTGATGGTGAGGTCTGCTGCGTGTGTATGTGTGTGTAAAGTCCCATATAACAATTGGTATTGAGGAACATTTCTTTAACCCGTCTCTTCATTGCAACCAAGGGAACCCCACTCTGTAGACGTTCGTAACATGATGATGAAAGACAAGATCTCTCTCTCTCTCTCTCTCTCTCTCTCTCTCTCTCTCTCTCTCTCTCTCTCTCTCTCTCTCTCTCTCTCTCTCTCTCTCTCTCGAGCGCATGATTATCCGTAGTGCATGATCGTTGGCCAGCCATCTCCATGCCCGAATGATTCAAGGTGTGGAGGTGTCCTTCGTAGGAGAGAAGGATAGTGAGGTGTAGATGGTGAGGCCACATCTATAGTGTCTACACCATCGCCTACACAACGCCATGGCTGGCGATCCCCTTTGATATATATATATATATATATATATATATATATATATATATATATATATATATATATATATATATATATATATACATATATATATATATATATATATATATATATATATATATATATATATATATATATATATATATATATATATATATATATTATGTGAAAAGTTTTATCCATCGTTTTTTATATGATTTTTTTTTCTTAATTGAGACGGCTGTGGTTAGCAGCGGGGAGTGAGGCAAGGCTGGGGTATGAAGGCTGCCTTGGAACTAACAGTGAAGGTAGAAATGTTGTTAAAGTCTGCCTGCCTGTCGCTTATACCAGGGTGGTGCCCCTGTGGCCGGCTACACTGGTGACTGCAGCAGACAACAACAGCAGCAGCTGCTGCAGCATGCTGTGTCCTCTGCTGCAAGGGGATGGGAGGGCGTGTTCCCCGGGGGCCTAAAGAGCTAATAGGTTAAGTTGTAAGAGTTTGGAGGCGGGACGCGCTGTCCTGGTTGAAGCGCCTGTCGCCTCCTCCCATCCTCAGCTCTGACCTCCCATAGTAACGCTACTCACTGTTCTTATTTCTTGCATGTCAACACACACCTTGTGCGCTGCATACATCAGCTGGCTTGCAGTGGCTCCTAGTGTTGCTGTAGTGTTTCTTAGGCACTTGGAATGACGAGTTTGTCACGTTTAGTGTTTCTGCTGTGTTAAGTTTGTCTCTCCTAGTGTTGCTGTAGTGTTAAGTCTGTCTCTCTTAGTGTTGCTGCAGTGTTAAGTCTGTCTCTCCTAGTGTTGCTGCAGTGTTAAGTCTCTCTCTCTTAGTGTTGCTGCAGTGTTAAGTCTGTCTCTCTTAGTGTTGCTGCAGTGTAAAGTTTGTCTCTCTTAGTGGTGCTGCAGTGTTAAGTCCGTCTTTGTTAGTGTTGCTGCAGTGTTAAGTCTGTGTTAAATCTGTCTCTCTTAGTGTTGCTGCAGTGTTAAGTCCGTCTTTCTTAGTGTTGCTGCAGTGTTAAGTCTGTGTGAAGTCTGTCTCTCTTAGTGTTGCTCCAGTGTTAAGTCCGTCTTTCTTAGTGTTGCTGCAGTGTTAAGTCTGTGTTAAGTCTGTCTCTGTTAGTGTTGCTGCAGTGTTAAGTAGATGACCTGTAACGTTGCTGTAGTGTTCAGTGAGTTAAAGTGCTTCATGTTTTGAATTTTCAGTTGGATTTTTGAGTTACGAGTTAGATTTGTGTGCTGGTGTATTTTGTATTGATTAGCAATTGTCCAGTGTTGTCTAGGAGAAGTGTTGAGCCTTATGGAGAGTATTCTGTGTTCCACTGTTTTAGGGGTGTACTCACGGAGGGTCATGTGTCCCACGCTGTCCTGGGAGTGTGTCAGCCGTGCATTTAAGCCCCCATCCCCCCAGCAGGCACCACCCATGAACCCCTCTCCCTTACAGGGACCCGCGCCCCAGCTGGGAGCACGACCTTGTTCAAGCGCTGTGGTTGGCTCATCACAACAGTGTCTTGACCCCCCGTCAGCACTGCCAGAGTCGCCACGTAGCTTCACGTGACCCTTTGGTCATCATAGACCGTCCGTCCCTCTGTCCTCCTCCTCCTCCTCCTCCTCCGCCTGCTGCTGGAGTGGTGGTTGTTATTGATATTATTCCAGTATAACAGCGTCTAGGGCGCCATCTCGATGGGTCTACTGTCGTTGGCTGGTGTGATCTGACGAAGGGCCTTCCCATTTCTTTTTTTTTGCGACGTGGTTCCCTCCCTCCCTCTTCTCGATATTCCCTCCCTCCCTCCTCTCGATAGTCCCTCCCTCCCTCCATCCTCTCGATAGTCCCTCCCTCCCTTCTCTCGATAGTCCCTCCCTCCCTCCTCTCGATATTCCCTCCCTCCCTCCTCTCGATATTCCCTCCCTCCCTCCTCTTGATATTCCCTCCCTCCCTCTCGATATTCTCTCCCTCCCTCCTCTCGATATTCTCTCCCTCCCTCCTCTCGATATTCTCTCCCTCCCTCCTCTCGATATTCCCTCTCTCCTTCCTCTCGATAGTCCCTCCCTCCCTCCCTCCTCTCGATAGTCCCTCCCTCCCTCCATCTCGATATTCCCTCCCTCCCTCCCTCCTCTCGATATTCGCTCCCTCCCTCCATCTCGATATTCCCTCCTTCCTTGCATCTCGATATTCCCTCCCTCCCTCCCTCCTCTCGATATTCCCTCCCTTCCTCCCTCCCTTGTATTGTTATATTTTCACAAAGTTTGGTGGGAAGGTGTCCACGTGGAGCCCTGGTGACATTCTTATCTGAGGGAGGGAAGGGAGGGAGGGAGGGAGGGGAACTGCCCTCCTCCTTGATCTCTGCTCTTTTGTTAGTCTCTTTTAATTCATCGGCTGAAGTTTGCCTCACACGCTCGAGTGGCCATTTGACTTCACTGATGATGATGGTGATGATGATGATAATGATGGTGATAATGATGGTGATGGTGATGATAATGATGATGGTAATGATGGTGATAATGATGGTGATGATGATAATGATGGTGATAGTGATGATAATGATGATGGTAATGATGGTGATAATGATGGTGATGGTGATGAAAATGATGATGATGGTGATGATAATGATGGTGATGGTGATGATGATAATGATGGTGATGGTGATGATAATGATGGTGATGATGATGATGATAATGATAATGATAGTGATGGTGGTGGTGATCATGTCTCTCTCTCACTGAAGTCTCCTCCTCCTCCTGTGTGTGTGTGTGTGTGTGTGGCTATGATCAGTAAGTCTCCAGCGCCGTGCCCTTCGTCAGCAGTCAGGAGCGGGTTGGTCAACCTTGATCTCCGACTCCGGTAAGGCTTCCGTGTCATGGCTGCTGCTGAGCACAACACAACCCCACGCTCACGTAACCTCCTCAGCTACGACGATGACGTAATCTTCTCAGCTACGACGATGACGTAATCTTCTCAGCTACGTTGCTGATGTAGCCTCCTCAGCTGCGACGTTGACGTAACCTACTCAGGTACGACGTTGACGTAATCTCCTCAGCTACGACGTTGACGTAACCTACTCAGCTACGACGCTGACGTAATCTTCTCAGCTACGACGCTAACGTAACCTCCTCAGCTACGACGATGACATAACCTACTCAACTACGACGATGACGTAATCTTCTCAGCTACGACGCTAACGTAACCTCTTCGGCTACGACGATGACGTAACCTACTTAGCTACGACGATGACGTAACCTCCTCAGCTACGACGTTGACGTAACCTCCTCAGCTACGACGCTGACGTAACCTCCTCAGCTACGACGCTGACGTTACGTTCTCCCTTCCAACGCTGAAGTAATATTCTCAGCTCCGACGCCCGCGTAATGCTCTCAGCTCCACCCTACACAACCAACAACCCACGCCACCCTACACAACCAGCAACCCACGCCACCCTACGTAACCAACAACCCACGCCACCCTTCAGAACCAGCAACCCACGCCACCCTACGTAACCAATAACCCACGCCACCCTACGTAACCAATAACCCACGCCACCCTACACAACCAGCAACCCACGCCACCCTACGTAACCAACAACCCACGCCACCTTACGTAACCAATAACCCACGCCACCCTACGTAACCAACAACCCACGCCACCCTACGTAACCAGCAACCCACGCCACCCTACACAACAACAACCCACGCCACCCTACACAACCAACAACCCACGCCACCCTACACAACCAACAACCCACACCCTACACAACCAACAACCCACACCCTACACAACCAGCAACCCACGCCACCCTTCACAACCAGCAACCCACGCCACCCTACACCACCAACAACCCACGCTTGCCTGTCGTAACTCACCCTACACCTTTGCTTCTGATGTTGTGGAGGTGGTGAAGCGTTGTTCTGTGCAACACCACGTTGCCCTCACCTTCACATTAATACACAGTGTTCAGACACGTAGCTAATTGTACATTCTGTGCCTCCTCATTATGTCTGGCAGCTGCTTTGGTACCTGGCCGGATTAGGTGCTTAAACCCCCCCCCCTGACGGGGCCCATTCACACCCCCCACCAACTGGCCTCAAGTGTGACAGAGGTGAGGAGGAGAATCTCACACTTGACGTAGTGTTGGCTCGCTATACACCCTCCTTCCCTCACACTGAGGCTTACGTCCCTGTCACTCCGACCTCACCTGAGGTAGCTGGGGGGGGGGGGGGGGGTGTTTGTTCGGGGTGGGGGAGGGAGGGAGGGGGGGGGGGTGTTGGTCTACAGCCCAAGGTGTTGGAGGGCCTCAGGTGTAGATAGGGAGGTGGTGGTAGATGTGAGTTCCAGGTGTGGGGGGTATAGGGCTGCAGGTGTGGATATGATGCTGTTCGAGCAGGTGTGGGGGGTATAGGGCTGCAGGTGTGGATATAGTGCTGTTGGAGCGGGTGTAGGCTCCAGGTGTGGATAAAGGGTTGTGAGGTCAGGTTTGGGCTGCAGGTGTGGATATAGTGCTGTTGGAGCGGGTGTAGGCTCCAGGTGTGGATAAAGGGTTGTGAGGTCAGGTTTGGGCGGCAGGTGTGGATATAGTGCTGTTGGAGCGGGTGTAGGCTCCAGGTGTGGATAAAGGGTTGTGAGGTCAGGTTTGGGCTGCAGGTGTGGATATAGTGCTGTTGGAGCGGGTGTAGGCTCCAGGTGTGGATAAAGGGTTGTGAGGTCAGGTTTGGGCTGCAGGTATGGATATAGTGCTGTTGGAGCGGGTGTAGGCTCCAGGTGTGGATAAAGGGTTGTGAGGTCAGGTTTGGGCTGCAGGTGTGTACGTAGTACATATGAAGGACAGGTAACAGGAGACCTGACGGTCGTGATGGCGCTACGCGCGCTCATAATCTTGTTTGTAATGGCTAAACAGAAGACGCCCTCTCTCCACACCACCTCTCCCTCTGGCTCAACAACTTGCTGGGAAGAAAAAAAAAATGAATATCTTAAGAGATCATTTGGCTTGGAGGAGGAAGGATACTGCCAGGGTAATTGTATAGGGAAGTATCCAAAGCAATATTCTCCCCAAGTGCTGTGTTATGCTGCAGAGCTGAACTCTGAACTATATATATATATATATATATATATATATATATATATATATATATATATATATATATATGTATATATATTTTATTTATTCATATTTTGCTTTGCCGCTGTCTCCCGCGTTTGCGAGGTAGCGGAAGGAAACAGACGAAAGAAATGGCCCAACCCACCCACATACACCTGTATATACATACACGTCCACACACGCAAATATACATACCCATACATCTCAATGTACACATGTATATACACACACAGACACATACATATATACACATGCACACAGTTCACTCTGTCTGCCTTTATTCATTCCCATCGCCACCTCGCCACACATGGAATATATATATATATATATATATATATATATATATATATATATATATACAGAGGTCTTTGTACTGTTCTGATATATCATCAAAGTGTCGGCCCAGCTTTGATTTCAGTACCCTGCTCCTCACTTGGCACACATTGTGGTCGTCTTGTTAACCCCAACAGCTGAAGTTATTTTGTCTAAAACTACTTTTGCCCATATTGTAATTACCTGAAGGTATGTCAGAGGCATAGCCTTCACTTATGCCTTGTTAGAGGCATTACACCAGCTGCCTTGTTTGAGGCATTACACCAGATGCCTTGTTAGAGGCATTACATCATATGCCTTGTTAGAGGCATTTCATCATATGCCTTGTTAGAGGCATTTCACCAACATATGCCTGTTATGTACTGGCGTTACTCTCGTATGTACGCTGCACAGGTGTACATTCACATATGTACGGTTGTTACATATGGACGGTTGTTACATAAAAGGCATAATTCGTAGGTAGATTTTTTACTAGACTTTGCTCTCTCTCTCTCTCTCTCTCTCTCTCTCTCTCTCTCTCTCTCTCTCTCTCTCTCTCTCTCTCTCTCTCTCTCTCGTCAACTGGTAAGGCGACTATACAGCCTCGCCAAATTGACTCTTTAATTACGGTGTGACCCCACGCAGGGTGGAGTCCGGTACACACACACACACACACACACACACACACACACACACACACACACACACACACACACACACACACACACACACGAGGGTACACCACAAGCGACAAATCACCTTCGTCAGTGTTGTATTATGGTCAACACTGGACGAAAAGGTGGACCATCTTGTCCAGGAACAACTCACAACTGAGTCGCATCCTTCCCCTGCTACTGATTGTAGCGCAGCCTTTGAAGGAAGGCGTTGTACGGGTTCCTGGGCTTAGTATACATATTTATGATTATATATTCATTGCCGCTGCCTGACATTGGTTTGGCTTGCCTGGACTCGCCATATACCCAACCCGGATGACACAGTGGCCCTCAGGGTCCGAGGGCCTCCGGTGTCCATGCGAAGCCGCCCCTCAGGGTCTGAGGGCCTCCGGTGTCCATGCGAAGCCGCCCCTCAGGGTCTGAGGGCCACCGGTGTCCTTGCGAAGCCGCCCCTCAGGGTCTGAGGGCCACCGGTGTCCATGCGAAGCCGCCCCTCAGGGTCTGAGGGCCTCCGGTGTCCGTGCGAAGCCGCCCCTCAGGGTCTGAGGGCCTCCGGTGTCCATGCGAAGCCGCCCCTCAGGGTCTGAGGGCCTCCGGTGTCCGTGCGAAGCCGCCCCTCAGGGTCTGAGGGCCACCGGTGTCCATGCGAAGCCGCGTCTGGAGATCTCCTGGAACACGTCCATTTATCCCTTCCTGGAACCTCTCATCCAATGGTAGTTAGGCTAACTGGCCCTGGAGAACGTACGTCCTGGAAGTGCACTTGGAACCGCTCTTGAACTCTGTGTGAGGAACCCCCCAGGAATGTCCAGATTCCAGGGGGACAGGAATGTCCAGATTCCCAGGGGACGGGAATGTCCAGATTCCCAGGGGACGGGAATGTCCAGATTCCAGGGAGACAGGAATGTCCAGATTCCCGGGGGACAGGAATGTCCAAATTCCCGGGGGACAGGAATGTCCAAATTCCCGGGGGACAGGAATGTCCAAATTCCCGGGGACAGGAATGTCCAGATTCCCGGGGACAGGAATGTCCAGATTCCAGGGGGACGGGAATGTCCAGATTCCCGGGGGGACACCATTGCCCTAGTGCTCTTAAAACCCCCTTTTTCGGGGGGAGGGGGTGGGGGAGTCCTTTAGAAGGCCAAGGTGTCCCCTGTCGTGTCCCAGAAGACATGCCCTGGGACACATAACCTCTCTTCAGGTCCCTGGGACATTTTGGGACATTTTGTTTTTCATTCATCCTCTACATAATTGTTTCATTGTGCTGTAGGAAGAGGTTAAGGGCTGTATAGTTGCGTCATAATACAGTAGGTGGTGTTGTAGGGGCTGTATAGTTACGTCATAATACAGTAGGTGCTGTTGTAGGGGTTGTATAGTTGCGTCATGATACAGTAGGTAGTGTTGTAGGGATTGTATAGTTACGTCATAATACAGTAGGTGGTGTTGTAGGGGTGGTATAGATGCGTCATAATACAGTCATTGGACTAAAGGTTATGTCTATAAAGTTAGAAACGGTAGAAGATAACTCTCTCTCTCTCTCTCTCTCTCTCTCTCTCTCTCTCTCTCTCTCTCTCTCTCTCTCTCTCTCTCTCTCTCTCTCTCTCTCTCTCCATTCTGGGGAGTGGAGGTGGATGGCTGCGTCGCCCCCCCCCCCCCCCCCCCGTCTGTGTGGAGAGAACAGCTTGTTACGGCCCCGCGTGGAGGGCCCCCTCAGCCCACCCGTTACGGTTGTAGGGTCCGCCTCTGTAGGAGGAGGAGGATCCGCCCTTAAGACCACGGCCCCTGCCACTCCCGACGGCTCTCTGGACGGTATTCCAGACCGGCTGGAACTGGAATACTGGCTCTGTGTGTGTGTGTGTGTGTGCAGGTTTCGTCCGGTCGCGGGGTCTCTGTGTCGAGGAAAGCGGGTAGCATTTCACGGGTGCCTGGTCGTTTCCACGTATCCACGGTCTGGTTGCCCCGCTGGACGTCTCCACGTATCCACGGTCTGGTCGCCCCGCTGGACGTCCCCATGCATCCACAACCTGGTCGACCCCTAGACGTCCCCATGCAACCACAACCTGGTCGACCCCTAGACGTCCCCACGTATCCACGGCCTGGTCGCCCCTGGACGTTCCCACGTATCCACGGTCTGGTCGCCCCCGGACGTTCCCACTTATCCACAACCTGGTCGCCAGCTAGACGTCCCCGCGTATCCACGCTCTGGTCGCCCCCTGGACGTCCCCACGTATCCACGGTCTGGTCGCCCCCTAGACGTCCCCACGTATCCACGCTCTGGTCGCCCCCTGGACGTCCCCACGTATCCACGGTCTGGTCGCCCCCTAGACGTCCCCACGTATCCACAACCTGGTCGCCCCCTGGACGTCCCCACGTATCCACGGTCTGGTCGACCCCTTGGACGTCCCCATGCATCCACGGTCTGGTCGCCCCTTGGACGTCTCCACGGTCTGGTCGCCCCTTGGACGTCTCCACGGTCTGGTCGCCCCGCTGGACGTCCCCACGTATCCACGGTCTGGTCGACCCCTTGGACGTCCCCAAGTATCCACGGTCTGGTCGTCCCACCTGGACGTCTCCACGTATCCACATCCTGGTCCCCCCCCCCCCCCCCCCGTCAGCGACCTGGACCCCTCCGTCCTTTCCACCTGTGCGTTGGAGCCACTATGGGAGCGACGACGCCCTAGCGGGACCATAGCGTTAACCAAGCGGCCGTGCTCCGCCTCCCCTGTGCCCAGGGCGCGGTGTGTGTGTGTGTGAGCGCCGTGGCCGCGGGAGGAGCTGCTCTGGCCGGCCGACTGTTCGGGAGGGGTCGGGTCGGGAGGGTCGGGTGGGATGGGGGGGGGGGGGTGGTATCTCCCCCCCTCCCTCTGCTTGTTAGAGCGGAACTTGCTGAAAGGGGGAGTTAATTACCACCTCCCCCCCTCCCTCCCTCTCGGTCTTAGCTTGCTTTTGTCAGCTGGTTCAGTGGACGGTGGGGGCCGGGGGGGGGGGCGTCCGTCACTTGTTCCCGTTCTCCTCCCCCCCCCCACCTCTCACCTCCCTCCACACACACACACACACACACACACACACACACACACACACACTTCCGCTTTCCTCATTCATCCTCCCCCCCCCTATAACCAGCCCTCATAACCCCCCTGTTACGGTCCCGCATCACCGTCACGTTGCTTGCCGTCCCTGTTACGGTCCCGCGTCACCATCACGTTGCCTGCCGTCCCTGTTACGGTCCCGCGTCACCATCACCTGTGGTCACACACTTGACGGTACAGGTACCAGCGACCCAGGGGGCCCCCTGGGGCGGGTGGGGGGGAGGGGAGTGGGGCTGGAGGTCACGGTGAGCCACCGATCATCACACATCTGGCAGCTCTGCTTTAACGACCCCCCCCCCCCCCCCGACTGAGCTCGACGGACCCTTAACGTTCAGGTCAAAGGTCACGCCGTCCTGTGTCCGGAGGGTCGTACTCTCTTGCCCTAAGGGTCGAAACCTCGTCTTGAAAGGTTGTACCGTCACGCTCAGGGGTCGTACAGTCGTGCACAAGGGTCGCACCGTCGTGCTCAAGGGTCGCACCGTGGTGCTCAAGGGTCGTACCGTCGTGCTCAAGGGTCGTACCGTCGTGCTCAAGGGTCGTACCGTCGTGCTCAAGGGTCGTACCGTCATTCTCAAGGATCGTACCGTCGTGCTCAAGGGTCGTACCTTCATGCACAAGGATCGTACCGTCATGCGCAAGGATCGTACCGTCGTGCTCAAGGATCGTACCGTCGTGTTCAAGGATCGTACCGTCGGGCTCAAGGATCGTACCGTCATGCACAAGGGCCGCACCGCGTCATGCGTTTGTTCGCCTCGCAGGACGCATACGTCCGCTCCGATTGCTTGGACCTGACGCGGACGGAGGGCGGGGGGACGAGTCCGCCATGGCTGGCCGGACGTTCGGCGGGGGAAGGCTTGGGGAGGTCCTGGCCCGCTGCCGGTGCATAGGAGTGATAGGGGGAAGGAGGGAGGAGGTGATATGAGAGAGAGAGAGAGAGAGAGAGAGAGAGAGAGAGAGAGAGAGAGAGAGAGAGTGAGTGGATGGCGGTGGGGGTGATGGTCGAGGGGGACCTGAGGCTTGGTGTAGGATAATGAAGCGAGGAGGAGGAGGAGGTGTAGGTGTTGGTGTATATGGGCCGGAGGCCCGCCACCGTTAATGAGCGCCTCCAACGCTCTCATCCTCCTCCAAAAACCTCCCCCCTCTCTCCTCCTCTCCAAGGGTTAAGTCTCCGAGACCGCCACCTCCTCCCACCACCCTGAGCCTGACGCCCCCTCACCTGCCACTGTCCTCCCACGGGGGTGGAGGGAGGAAGGGGAAGGAGGTGTTCGCCTCCTTCACCTCACACCCGTCACATGTTGTGGCGGTGACTCCCTCCCTCTGGCGGTGTGAACCCCGCTCTCCTCCCGTCAGCTCAGGGCCCTCGGGTACTGACGAAGGTAATCCTTCCCCCCCCTACTGCAGGAGGGTACATGGGTGGGTTTGCACCCACCGGGGGAGGAGACAGGGGCGTGGGGGGACAGGGTCTCTGTGTCATGGGGGGGCGCACCCGAGGGGGCCCACACCCACTGCTGTTCGTTCATATTCGTCCCCTGCGGGGGGGGGGGGGGGGGTACCACACAAACACCTTGTGTGTCATGATATGATTGTAATCGGGTGAAGTCTAGCCTAGCCTAGCCTATCTTGGAGCCTAGCCTTGCCTATCTTGCAGCCTAGCCTAGCTTAGAGCTTAGCGTAGCCTAGCCTATTTTGAAGCCTAGCCTAGCCTAGCCTAGCGTAGCCTAGTCTATCTTGGAGCCTAGCCTTGCCTATCTTGAAGCCTAACCTAGCTTAGCCTATTTGGGAGCCTAGCGTAGCCTAGCCTATCTTGTAGTAGTAGTAGTATTAGTGGTATTGTTGTTGTAGCTGTTGTAGTTGTAGTATTGTTATTGTTGTTGTTGTTGTTGTTGATGATGAGCGGATGTTACCGGGCCGTAAGTAAGACTAGCCCCTCGTGTGTGTGTGTGTGTGTGTGTGTGTGTGTGTGTGTGTGTGTGTCGGTCGGCCTCTCCGTGACACACACCGCAGGAATGCCACCCCGGTGATCTCATGTGTGTTCCCCGCCGACCCACAGGTGTCATACTGCGCCCCCCCACACCGCCCCCCGCCCCCTCCACACCCCCGTCAGGACCCCCTGTGTGTGTGTGTGTGTGTGTGTGTGTGTGTGTGTGTGTCGTTCTGCCTCAAGGAGGCTCCCGTGCGCCTCTCTCCCCCCGCAAGTGTGACGTCGGCCTGCAGCTAGCGGAGGTGTAGGCCAGCTCCAGGGGGTGCGCGGGGCCCGTAACGAATTGTCTGCCACGGCTGCACAGCGCCCTTGCCTGAGGCCGTGACGTCACAGTCGTGAATCATACGTGCACTCTGAAATTTCCTGTGTGACAGTACTAGAGGAGGAAGGGGGGTCGTCACCCCATACCACTCCCCCCCCACTGGGAGACGCTGATGTCACGAGGAAGGAATTGACGGGCCGGAGGGCCCAGTGGGAGGAGGAATGGGGAAGAGGAGGAAGGTGGGGAGGTAAGTGGGAGGGAGGGAGGTAAGTGGGAGGGAGGGGTTCGTGGTGAGGGTGTGAGTGAGGGATGGGTGGGGGACGCATGACTCAGAGGAGAACGTTGTATGTCTCATCCCTGGCGAACCTCATCTGTAGCAGGTGTGTGTGTGTGTGTGTGTGTGTGTGTGTGCGTGTGCGTGGGGCAGCTGTGGAGGGTAGATGTATTGTGTAGACCAGGAGTGGGACTTCATACCTGGTCCTACCACGTCGTGGGACTGTAGCTAGAACATCCCGGGACCTGTACTGTTTATTAAGCAGTGATACTCCACTTGGGAAGTGTGGAGGTCTTGCTTGAGGACGTGGTTGGTGGGGAAACAAGGGGGGTCCAGTGAGGCAGGCGAGCGGCGCTGCAGATCCGAGGGAGGAAACTAGGACAAGAGTTGGACACTCTTATTATAAAGGTAAGGTGGCACACGGGATGAGGTGTGAGGCCAGGGAGAGTGTGTGAGTGGTGGTGTGAGGTGTGAGGCCAGGTAGTGTGTTATGAGTAGTGGTGTGAGGTGTGAGGCTAGGGAGTGTGTGAGTGGTGGTGTGAGGTGTGAGGCCAGGTAGTGTGTTATGAGCGGTGGTGTGAGGAGTGAGGCTAGGGAGTGTGTGAGTGGTGGTGTGAGGTGTGAGGCCAGGTAGTGTCTTATGAGTGGTGGTGTGAAGTGTGAGGCCAGGGAGGGTGTGGGAGTGTGTTGTGAGTGGTAGTGTGAGGTGTGAGGCCAGGGAGAGTGTGGGACTGTGTTGTGAGTGGTGGTGTGAGGTGTGAGGCCAGGGAGAGTGTGGGACTGTGTTGTGAGTGGTGGTGTGAGGTGTGAGGCCAGGGAGAGTGTGTTGTGAGTGGTAGTGTGAGGTGTGAGGCTCAGGATGGCTGGTATAGGCAGGAGAAAAAAAAGTGCCACCGGAGGTCACGTGGCCTCAGCACAGGTCAAAAGGTCAAGGTCAGGTGATGAAGAGAGAGAGAGAGAGAGAGAGAGAGAGAGAGAGAGAGAGAGAGAGAGAGAGAGAGAGAGAGAGAGAGAGAGAGACGCTGTGTGTGTGTGTGTGTGTGTGTGTATACGATACGTCATCAGCGCATGGCCCTGTTCTCGGGAATATTTACCGCCGATATTTACAGCGTAATATTCAAATGAATATTCATATCAGACGGGCCCGTTCTCGGGGCTTAGACAGAAAGCTTGGTGAACAGTTATGAATATCATTAGGGACGAACAAGTTTCGTATGTAAATTAATCTCCGTTGCTGAGATATTATATTTATTTTTTCCTCTTTTTTCAGTTCGAATTTAGGAGATGTCTGGAGGGAGGGAGTGAGGTGGGGGTCGTGTTAGGGGCTTGCTGGCCCCTCACAGGGCCCAAGATTTGTGGTTTGTAGTCCACATGATGTGTATATGGGACTCTAGGCCCCCTAAGGGGAAGTGCACACGGGGGTTGGCAGGAAACATACGGGATTCTGGGTCCCTGGGGGAAGTGGACACGGGGGTTGGCAGGAGACATACGGGAGCCTGGCCCCCTGGGGGGGGAGTGGACACGGGGCTTGGCAGGAAACATACGGGACCCTGGCCCCCTGGGGGGGGGAGTGGACACGGGGCTTGGCAGGAAACATACGGGACCCTGGGTCCCTGGGGGAAGTGGACACGGGGGTTGGCAGGAAACACACGGAACCCTGGATCCCGGAGGAAGTGGACACGGGGGTTGGCAGGAAACATACGGGACTCTTCTTCCCCCCCGGGGGGAATGGACACGGGGGTTGGCAGAAAACATACGGGACCCTGGCCCCTCGGGGGAAGTGGACACGGGGTTGGCAGTATGGTGATGGTGGTGTATAGGTGTACTGTATCGGTGTATTAGTACTGTATGTTGATGGTGTCGTATGTTGTATGAGGGGGTGGGTTAGAGATGTATGTATACAGTTGTGTTCGTGGTATGGTGTTGGTGGTGGTGGTGGGTGGTGGAGATGGTGGAGGGAGGTGGTGGTGGTGGTGGTGGAGATGGTGGAGGGAGGTGGTGGTGGTGGTGGAGATGGTGGAGGGAGGTGGTGGAGGAGGTTTGATGGTGGTGATGACTCATGGGAGCTACCATGCGTGGCCCCATCCTCACTTCCTGTCGTGCAGACCCGCTACATGTGTACTCTCTGTGCCACGGTTATCATAACTCATCACTTGCACTCTGGGGCTCAGGTTGGGCGAGGGAGCACGGCTCGTGGTGGAAGGCGAGGCTTGGGAGGTTGGCTTGGGGCGGTGAGAGAGAGCCGAGGGCTATCCCAGTTGACCAGGCCAGCGTTGCCTGCAGGGGCTATGTAGTCTTCGAGGGTCTTATACACTCCCTACAGCCCGGGCCTAGGCTGCTGGGGTGTATATATATATATATATATATATATATATATATATATATATATATATATATATATATATATATATATATATACAGAATTATAACAGTCAGTTGATATACATAGAGGAGACGAAGCTAGGACGCCATTTGGTAAACATGTGATTGTCCAAAACGACTTACATTTCTCTCTTGTGTCTCCCCTGATGATGTGATTATTACACGAAAGTGCACTTGGGAACTTATCGTGTTTCATTTTCCCCGTGGACTCATAGAAATATATATATATATATATATATATATATATATATATATATATATATATATATATATATATATATATATATATATATATATATATATATATATATATATATATATATATATATATATATATATATATATATATATATATATATATATATATATATATATATATATATATATATATATATATATATATATATATATATATATATATATATATATATATATATATATATATGTGTGTGTGTGTGTGTGTGTGTGTGTGTGTGTGTGTGTGTGTGTGTGAGAGAACCAGGCAGGGTAATTATATGAGTTCGATCTTGTGTAAAGCCTAAAGATTGGGTTTTAGTCTGTGTCCAGCAGAGTGAACTTTGTGTGGTAGAGGATGCGGGTTTGGAAGGCGTCTTCATGGGAAACATCCCTGAAAATTTCCCTCGTTCATTTTGGTTCCGTCCAGGCCTGGAGTATGACCGTCCAGGACTGGAGTGTGACCGTCCAGACCTGGAGTGACCGTCCAGACCTGGAGTGACCGTCCAGGCCTGGAGTGTGACCGTCCAGGACTGGAGTGTGACCGTCCAGGACTGGAGTGTGACCGTCCAGGACTGGAATGTGACCTTCCAGGACTGGAGTGGAGTTGTCTGTAAGCCCTTGGGTGGCGTCCCCACTAGTCTCGAAGGGCTGTAGGTCACCCGGCAGTGCTGTGACGGCGTCACCTGGTGTGTGACGGGTGTGCAGGGCTGGGGAAGGCGTGACCCAGCTCCCCCTCCCACCTCTGCAGTGTAGGTGACGTCCCTCGGGTACTGTGTGGGTGTCGTGGCTGAGGCTGCTGGCTGGCAGTGGCGTCCCCAGTGGCGCAACCACACACACACACACACACACACACACACACACACACACACACACACACACACACACCTCCTCCCACAGGAGATGTACGTGTCTCGTACCCCAGCTGGTCCTCTCCTTCAGGAGGGTTGTCTCGTCGTACCCCAGCTGGTCCTCTCCTTCAGGAGGGTTGTCTCGTCGTACCCCAGCTGGTTGTACCCCAGCGGCGTTGATGAGGGATCGAGACTCTCTCTCTCTCTCTCTCTCTCTCTCTCTCTCTCTCTCTCTCTCTCTCTCTCTCTCTCTCTCTCTCTCTCTCTCTCATTACATACTTGCCCGATGGAGTGGTCTAATTATTCCCCCCTCCCCCCCCCCCCACCCTCACACACAGCAGTTAACACCGCCTTTGATGTCATATCACCAACCCCCCCCCCACAGCGTTGTAGAACTTTATATATAACTCCCACCCATATATATAACCCCCCCTCCGCCCACACCCCATGTATATATATATATAAATCCTCCCCCCGATGTTGACTGTGGTTGTTGGTGGTTAAGTAGACAGTGGGAGCGGCCCTCCTCTCTCCACCTGTGTCACTTCGTCGTTACTTCTTCCTCGCCTCCTCCTCTCCCTCCTCTCATCCCCTGTCCCCGTTTTTATTTCTCTCTCTCTCTCTCTCTCTCTCTCTCTCTCTCTCTCTCTCTCTCTCTCTCTCTCTCTCTCTCTCTCTCTCTCTCTCTTTATAAAAGCGCTTGACATTGGTAATCGATGCGGTAAGAACCGCCTCCTGGGCCCTCCCTCCCTCCCTCCCTCCCACTCCCTCCCTCCCTCCCTCCCTCCCTCCCTCCCTCCCAGCTGCCGTGATGGTGATGTGTGCTGACACGCAAGCCCTGCCCTTCCCTCCCTCCCTCCCCTGCACCAGATAACCTCGTCATGGACCATCAGGTCTTCCCCTGTGTGGCCTTCCCATGTACTGTCCTCCAGCAGATAACCTCGTCATGGACCATTAGGTCTTCCCTAGTGTGGCCTTCCCATGTACTGTCCTCCAGCAGATAACCTCGTCATGGACCATGAGGTCTTCCCTAGTGTGGCCTTCCCATGTACTGTCCTCCAGCAGATAACCTCGTCATGGACCACGAGGTCTTCCCTTGTGTGGCCTTCCCATGTACTGTCCTCCAGCAGATAACCTCGTCATGGACCATCAGGTCTTCTCTTGTGTGGCCTTCCCATGAACTGTCCTCCAGTTGATAACATTATGAGGTCAGAGTTCAGACCATCACACGTAATGACCGTACCATCGTGTTGAAGGGCCTTGACGTCATGGTCGAGAGATTAATGGCGTGGGGAGCGCGCGCGCGCGATGTGTCCCAAGTGATGGGATGATAATGTACCCAGTGTCTCACGGATGGGAGGTAAAAAGTGGGATGGGACAGGTAGAGAGGGCATGAAGGATCACAGCCAAGGATGCCTTGCTCACACGCCCCCTGGCGGGAGGATCCTACCCAGGAGAAGGGGGGTTGGGGGACATGTACGTGCATGACCAGGACCTCTGGCAGGCCCACCTCTCCTGCAGGAGGCGCTCATGATACTCCAGGCCTAGGGGTCGAGATCGACCTCTGCACCAGCAGCAGTAGCAGAAGAAGACGTGCCGGGGGCCCTGGCCCCATCACGTTATCAGGACCGATACGCTTTATCTCGACGGAGGCTCCAAGACTCACTCCTTGGGGTGTGGAAGGGATGCTGTGGGTCGGCCCACTCGGGTGAGGGGGGCCTTCGTCTGGTGTGGGGTGTACGGGCCAGCGCAGCTGAGTGCCACGTCAAAGAATGTGGGGAGAAACTGTACTGCCCCTTCACTCGACTGTTGTCTAACCCATGACAGCTGTGGGGGCCCCTAGACCGCTGGCCACCAGCCTGTGACAGCTGTGAGGGTCCCTGGCCCGCTGGCCACCAGCCCATGACAGCTGTGGGGGCCCCTAGACCGCTGGCCACCAGCCTGTGACACCTTTGAGGGTCTCTGAGCCGCTGGCCACCAGCCCCATGACAGCTGTACGTCATATACCAGTCCCTCCTGTGTGCCCCGTCTTCATGCAAGTTCTTGCGTTTTGCATTCAATGTCCCGGACGAATTATCCTCACGCTATTGCCTGGCCCATCTGGTGTGGGGGCCTGGTGTGAGGTGAGAGCAATGATTGAGAATTATTCCCGCCTCACCTCACCTCACCTGCCCTCATTCACGACCCTTATTTATTCCATTAGTTCTCAGAGAAAACATTATGTATTCATCACCGGGTGAATGAAACTGGCTGGGGTACCCAGGCCACGGTGGCCCGCGCCGTCAGTCTGGTGGGGGCCTGGTGTAGGCTGTGTGGGGTCTGGTGTCTGGTAGTGTGGGGTCTGGTGCCTGGTAGTGTGGGGTCTGGTGTCTGGTAGTGTGAGGTCTGGTGTCTGGTAGTGTGGGGTCTGGTGTCTGGTAGTGTGGGGTCTGGTGTCTGGTAGTGTGGGGTCTGGTGTCTGGTAGTGTGGGGTCTGGTGTCTGGTAGTGTGGGGTCTGGTGTCTGGTAGTGTGGGATCTGGTATCTGGTAGTGTGGGGTCTGGTGCCTGGTTGTGTGGGGTCTGGTGTCTGGTAGTGTGGGGTCTGGTGTCTGGTAGTGTGGGGTCTGTTGCCTGGTAGTGTGGGGTCTGGTGCCTGGTAGTGTGGGATCTGGTGTCTGGTAGTGTGGGGTTTCGTGCCTGGTAGTGTGGGGTCTGGTGTCTGGTAGTGTGGGGTCTGGTGTCTGGTAGTGTGAGGTCTGGTGTCTGGTAGTGTGGGGTCTGGTGTCTGGTAGTGTGGGATCTGGTATCTGGTAGTATTGGGTCTGGTGTCTGGTAGTGTTGGGTCTGGTGTCTGGTAGTGTGGGGTCTGGTGTCTGGTAGTGTGGGGTTTCGTGCCTGATAGTGTGGGGTTTCGTGCCTGGTAGTGTGGGGTCTGGTGTCTGGTAGTGTGGGGTCTCGTGCCTGGTAGTGTGGGGTCTGGTGCCTGGTAGTGTGGGGTCTGGTGTCTGGTAGTGTGAGGTCTGGTGTCTGGTAGTGTGGGGTCTGGTGCCTGGTAGTGTGGGGTCTGGTGTCTGGTAGTGTGAGGTCTGGTGCCTGGTAGTGTGGGGTCTGGTGTCTGGTAGTGTGGGGTTTCGTGCCTGGTAGTGTGGGGTCTGGTGCCTGGTAGTGTGGGGTCTGGTGCCTGGTAGTGTGGGGTCTGGTGTCTGGTAGTGTGGGGTCTGGTGTCTGGTAGTGTGGGGTCTGGTGCCTGGTAGTGTGGGGTCTGGTGTCTGGTAGTGTGAGGTCTGGTGTCTGGTAGTGTGAGGTCTGGTGCCTGGTAGTGTGGGGTCTGGTGCCTGGTAGTGTGGGGTCTGGTGTCTGGTAGTGTGGGGTTTCGTGCCTGGTAGTGTGGGGTCTGGTGCCTGGTAGTGTGGGGTCTCGTGCCTGGTAGTGTGGGGTCTGGTGTCTGGTAGTGTGGGGTCTGGTGTCTGGTAGTGTGAGGTCTGGTGTCTGGTAGTGTGGGGTCTGGTGCCTGGTAGTGTGGGGTCTGGTGCCTGGTAGTGTGGGGTCTGGTGTCTGGTAGTGTGGGGTTTCGTGCCTGGTAGTGTGGGTCTGGTGTCTGGTAGTGTGGGGTTTCGTGCCTGGTAGTGTGGGGTCTGGTGCCTGGTAGTGTGGGGTCTGGTGTCTGGTAGTGTGGGGTTTCGTGCCTGGTAGTGTGGGGTCTGGTGTCTGGTAGTGTGGGGTCTCGTGCCTGGTAGTGTGGGGTCTGGTGCCTGGTAGTGTGGGGTCTGGTGTCTGGTAGTGTGGGGTTTCGTGCCTGGTAGTGTGGGGATCAGCTATGGCCCAGAACACTAGACCAGACATGGAGGTTTACTATTAGCCTTACGGTTGTGAGGTTGTGGGGTGTAACGTGTTGTGTGAGGGAGGGTTGTGGGTGTAGTGTGGTAGCCTGGTGGTCGTACGTGTAGCCTGAGGCGGGCTCGGGTGTGGGGTGAGTGTGGGCGTGTAGGGAGGGGGTCCTGGCCGCCCACACAGTGATCCCTCCTCCTCCTCCTCCTCCTCCTCATTCCTATGCATTGTGTTGCCGCCATCGTAAATGGGTCCGTCTTGCTGTATTACCTGACGAACGACCAGGCTGCCGCGCTCTACCCGGCACGAACGACCAGGCTGCCGCGCTCTACCCGGCACGAACGACCAGGCTGCCGCGCTCTACCCGGCACGAACGACCAGGCTGCCGCGCTCTACCCGGCACGAACGACCAGGCTGCCGCGCTCTACCCGGCACGAACGACCAGGCTGCCGCACTCTACCCGGCACGAACGACTAGGCTGCCGCGCTCCACCCAACACAAACGACCAGGCTGCCGCCTTCTACCCGGCACGAACGACCAGGCTGCCGCGCTCTACCCGGCACGAACGACCAGGCTGCCGCGCTCCATCCAACACAAACGACCAGGCTGCCGCCTTCTACCCGGGATGAACGACCAGGCTGTCGCGCTCTACCCGGCACGAACGACCAGGCTGCCGCGCTCTACCCGGCACGAACGACCAGGCCGTCGCCCTCTACCTGGCGTAGTGACGTCAGGATTGGGACGTGGGACTGGCGTGGGGTGGTGCCAGAGTTGGGATATGGGACACTGGGATGGAGCGACGTAGTGTCCACCGCTGGGTCATAATGGTGCCAACAGAGACACAGGATATAGATAAGATGATAAGGAGCGTAATCGTGCACATCAGATGTTGTGATCTGTGATAAGCGGATGAGATGGACGCGTTCGTGGTATATTTTTTTTACCTTACATTACTTAGGTGTTTTCCTGCGTGGGTATATTTGGGAGCATTCTTTTAGGTTATTTGAGGAAGTGTGGGAAGATTTAGAAGTATTCTTTTAGGTTATTTGAGAAAGCGTGGTAAGTGTGGGAAGATTTAGAAGTATTCTTTTAGGTTATTTGAGAAAGTGTGGGAAGATTTGGGAAGATTCTTGTAGGTTATTTAGGAAAGCGTGGATATATTTAGGGATATTCTTTTAGGTTATTTTGGAAGGCGTGTGAATATTTGCGATATTCTTTTACGACATTTGGGAAAGCGTGGAAATATTTAAGAATATTGTTTTAGTTTGTCTTGAGAAGGCGTTGAAATATTTGGAAATATTCTCTTATGATATTTGGGAAAGCGAGGAAATATTTGTGAATATTCTCTTACGATATTTGGGAAGGCGTGGAAATATTTAGGGAGTATTCTTTAAGGTTATTTGGGAAGGCGTGAGAAATCTTGTGGTCGGGTACGATAAATAAGGTGAAAATTGGCCCACTGGCTCGCCACGCAGTATGTTTTGACTTTTTAAAATATGGCGGAAAATATTTGTGATTTGTGGAGGAGGAAATGGTGGTGTGTGTGTGTGTGTGTGTGTGTGTGTGTGTACCGGTGGGTCTGGGGTAGGGGTGTAATGGTGCCAGGGTGACGGTACGGCATGCGTTGTAGTGCCGGGGTGACGGTACGGTGCTCAGGGTGACGGTACGGCATGCGTTGTAGTGCCAGGGTGACGGTACGGTGCTCAGGGTGACGGTACGGCATGTGTTGTAGTGACGGGGTGACGGTACGGTGCTCAGGGTGACGGTACGGCATGTGTTGTAGTGCCAGGGTGACGGTACGGTGCTCAGGGTGACGGTACAGCATGTGTTGTAGTGCCGGGGTGACGGTATATATATATATATATATATATATATATATATATATATATATATATATATATATATATATATATATATATATATTCCCCCTCTTTAACCATTTTGTATCCCCAGTTACCCCATGATATAGACCTCAGCAATGTCGTAATTCGTCCAGTTTAATGTATCATATGTGACGTTGTGGTACACATGGTACGTGGTACATGGTACACGTGTGTCGAGGGTTTTGCTTCTGGTTATGGTGGGTTTATCAGCCCCTCCTCTCTGTGTGTGTGTGCTGGTGTGTGCTTACTGACATGCTGATACTGGACAAAATAATTACCCCCTCATAGAAATTACCCCCTTTTTAAAAAGAAATTATACCCCCCCCCTCTCTCTTTCATAATGATTCCCCCTCCTTTATAAAGATTTATCCCCCTTTCCCATCCCCCCTAT